>NC_134020.1:5737361-6037361 GCF_040712315.1 Castanea sativa
ATCTCCGTTAAGAGACTATGAATTCCATCTTGAGAATATATGTTCCATCAACACTAAATGTGATTGCCAAACATAATGAGGTTTTGACCGTAAATATAGATCTCACTCCTGATATATCAAAATAACCTACACGTCATGATCAGGTCCATTTTCCTTTCAGGATTAAAAGTTCATGCAAATATAAGTCGTGACTTTATTATTCAATTGACTGTCGTTAGGAGAATAATAAATCTCACAGCGATCCAGTTCAATATGTTTTAACTCTTAAAACATATCAACATACCAACTAGAAATCTCAATTTCCATAATTAAGATAAATCATCTTAGTTGATATGTTATAGTCTTCGCAGATGAAATGCCCAATTTCACCACCGACTACGAACTACATTTTGAGTTTACAAGGAACTTGTAATTTACATCTTCTGTAACTAAATCACATACAATACATCTCATGGGTATATGATAATGTCCAAATATTCATGTTACCATTATTTTTAGATAATAATAAAACAAATTTATTAAACACAATATTAAGTCATACATCATGTCATACATAATGTCAAACATAATATCATACATAGCATCATACAATAGGATTTCAGGGCACTAATCCTAACAATTTCTCACTTGCCCTAAAGACTATTATGCACTAATCTAACTCCCATCTCCTTCAAATGTGACTCGAAAGTCCTTTGAGGCAAGGCTTTGGTTAAGGGATCCGCTAATTCTTTACACCATCAATCTTTGTTACAACCACATCTCCACGAACAACAATGTCTCGAATGATGTGGTACTTTCTTTCAATGTGCTTTCCTTTCTTGTGATTCCTTGGATCCTTGTATTGTGCAACAACTCCACTAATGTCGCAGAATAATGTAATAGGAACATGCTCAATTCTCACAACACCAAGATTAGAAAGGAATTTCTTGAGCCAAACAGCCTCCTTTGCTGCTTCACAAGCAGCAACATATTCGACTTCCATGGTGGAATCAACAATACAAGATTGCTTAACACTCCTCCAACTTATGGCTCCACCTCCCAAGGTGAAAAAACAACCCGACATGGATTTTCTGAAATCTAGATCCGACTAAAAATATGAATCTGTATAGCCAATGGGAATCAAATCCTTACAACGGTAAACAAGCATATAATCTCTTGTTCTCCGTAAATACTTGAGAATATGCTTTACAGCTTGCCAATGTTTTGGTCCTAGATTTGATTGATATCAGTTGACCATGCCAACTGAATATTAAATATCTGACCTAGTACAAAGCATGGCATACATGAGACTTCCTACCGCAGAAGCATAAGGAACCTGTCTCATCATGTTTTCTTCCTCTTGAGTCTTAGGCCTTTGGTCATCAGACAGAGGAACTTCATGTCTAAAAGGAAATAATCCTTTCTTGGAGTTTTGCATGCTAAACCGTTCTAGAACTTTATCTATATATCCAGCTTATGACAAACCTAACATCCTATTCTTTTGATCTCGCCAAAGCTTGATCCCTAGAATATAGTTAGCTTCGCCCAAGTCCTTCATATTAAATTGGCTTGACAACCAAACTTTAACTGATGACATTACTCCTACATCATTTCCAATGAGTAGAATGTCATCAACATAAAACACTAGGGACATTACTACTTTGTCTTGATGTTTCTTGTACACACATGGTTCATCAAGATTTTGTTCAAAACCAAATGATTTGATTGCCTGATCAAATCAGATGTTCCATGACCTAGATGCTTGTTTAAGTCCATAAATGGACCTTTTCAACTTGCATACCATATGCTCTTGGTTCTTTGCTATGAAATCTTCCGGTTGTAACATGTAGATTTCTTCTTCAAGATTGCCATTATGAAAAGCAGTCTTGACATCCATTTTTCAAATCTCATAATCGTAATGAGCAGCAATGGATAAGAGAATTCTAATAGATTTAAGCATGGCTACTGGCGAAAAAGTTTCATCATAGTCAATGCCTTCTTTTTGTGTATACCCTTTCGCCACTAGTCTTATTTTAAAGTGTAACAACCCAAGGAAAAGTGCGAGCCACATTTACGCTATACCTCAAAAGGACTAGTCACAATTAAGGCTCCTTGTAATTGTTAATAAAGCCCAGATCTACCTAGTAAATACCCGATGTGGGACTCATCACACACCCACACATATCACACAATCAATCAAATTGGGACATCACAATCTCCCCCGCTTAAATCCCTAACATCCTTGTTAGGGCCCACTTTGTGGGGTAATGTCTCTGAGCCCACACGGGGTTACCGGGCCGGCTCTGATACCATATAGAATGATCCAAGGAAAAGCGCTAGCCACATCTGTGCTATACCTCAAAAGGACTAGTCACAATTGAGGCTCCTTGCAATTGTTAATAAAGCCCAATTCATCCCAGTAAATACCCGATGTGGGACTCATCACACACCCACACACATCACACAATCAATCAAATTGGGGTATCACAATCTCTCCCACTTAAATCCCTAACGTCCTCGTTAAGGCCCACTTTGTGGGGTAGTGTCTCTGAGCCCACACGGGATTACCGGGTCGGCTCTGATACCATATGTAACAACCCAAGGAAAAGCGCGAGCCACATTTGCGCTATACCTCAAAAGGACTAGTCACAATTGAGGCTCCTTGTAATTGTTAATAGAGCCCAGATCTACCTAGTAAATACTCGATGTAGGACTCATCACACACCCACACACATCACACAATCAATCAAATTGGGACATCACATAAAGGTTTCAGCCTTTCTATCTATCCCTCTTTTCCTCTTGTAAACCCATTTGCAACCAACAGGTTTAATGCCGTTAGACACCTCTACAAGATCCCATACATCATTGGAATACATAGAATCCAATTCAGATTTCAAAGCTTGGACCCAATGATGTGCATCTATATTATTTATTACTTCATCACAAGTGTAGGTATCCGATTCAGCCTCTTCTAAGATAGCTTCATAAGTTTCTCCCAAACCTATAAATCTCACAAGAGGCCGAACAATTCTCCCACTACGATGAGGCACTTGTGGACTAGACATCTCATGTGTAGTATCTTGTGGTGTATCTAATACAACCACATCATCCTTAATTTTATCCAACGGTTGTTGATTTACAGATTCATTCATTTTAGCCAATACAACTCTACTTCTAGGAGTAAAATTACTCATATAGTCATTTTTCAAAAATCTAGCATTTGTACTAACAAAAACTTTGTTATCATTACAACTATAGAATAAATAACCCCTAGTTTCTTTTGGATAACTCACAAGCAAACATACTTCTGATTTTGGTTCCAACTTATCAGTCTTCCCCTTTAGCACATGCGCTGGACAACCCCAAATGTGGAGATACCTCATACTAGGCTTACGCCCACTCCACAATTTCATGGGTGTTTTGAGAACAAATTTTGATGGAACTAAATTCAAAAGATGTATTGCTGTATCTAAGGCATACCCTCAAAAAGAAATTGGTAAAGTTGAATAACTCATCATGGACCTAACCATCTCCAAAAGAGTCTTATTCCTTCTCTCCGCTACACCATTTTGTTGAGGAGTTCCAGGTGCAGTCAATTGGGATATAATCTCATTCTGAATTAGGTAATTCTTGAAATTCCCAAGAAGGTATTTGTCACCTCGATCAGATTGAATGGCCTTTATGCGTTTGCCTAATTGATTCTCAACTTCAACCCTAAACTCTTTGAACTTTTCAAAGGCTTCGGACTTCCATCTCATTCGGTACACATAACCATATCTTGAGTAATCATCCGTGAAATTGATAAAATACTCATAACCTCCTTTTGCTTGGGTTGACATAGGACCACATATATCTGTATGAACTAATTCAAGCAACTCTTGGGCTCTTTTACCTTTTGCATTAAAAGGTCGTTTGGTCATTTTACCTTCCAAACAAGATTCACAAACTGGAAATTCATCAAAGTCCATGGGCTCTAAGAGTCCATCTTTGATTAGTCTTTGAATTCTAATTGAATTAATATGACCTAAACGCAAGTGCCAAAGATATACATCACTAGAAGGAAACTTTCTCTTTAATGATTTTACATGAGAGTTACTATCTAATTCAGAATTGTATAATTCATGCTTATCAGGAGTTAAAATATAAAGACCATCTACAATATTGATAGAACAGATAAACATTTTATCCTTCTTTATTACAACATTGTCTTTCAAGATAATACAATACCCATGTTTACCTAAATAAGTTGCAGAAATTAAATTCCTAAGAACATTAGGTACAGACAGTCTTCCAATATTAAAACCCTAGAACTGAAACACAAATTAAGTACTCCAACAGATACAACTGGAACTCTACTCCCATCCGCTAAGGTAAGAAATAATTCTCCTTCATTCAGCTTTTTGGTCTCTTGGAACCCCTGCAAAGAATTGCAGATATAATTAGTACAACTTGAATCCACACACCAGGAATCCGTGGGATTCTGTACCAAACATAATTCAAGAAGAAAAGAACTTTTCATACCCTTGTTCTTGGCAGCCTTAAACTTTGGATAATTTCTCTTCCAATGACCTTTCTCACCATAATGGAAACACTTTCCTTTGAGCTTCTTTCCTTTTTCGGCAACTCCCAAGGCAATTTGCTTACCTTCTTGCTTAATGAAGTCATTCTTCTTCTTTTTCTTACCCTTGCCTTTCGACTTAGGTTGAGAAGTAGAAGCTTCATTCATATTGACTTCAACACTAGAAGTACCAAGGATGCCTTCCGCCGCCACTAACTCATTTATTAATTTAGACAAAGAATAAACCTTCTTGTTCATATTATAATTTAGTCTGAATTCCTTGAATGATTCCGGTAGTGACTGGAGTATTATATCCACTTGGGATTCTCCATCAATATCGGAACCTAAAACCCCTAATGTATTCAGATTAGAGATCATTGTAAGACAATGCTCTCTCACTGAAGTACCTTCAGCCATTTTGGTATTACAAATTTGCCTCATGGTTTCTTGCCTTGCAGAACAGCCTTACTCACCAAACATCTCCTTCAGACTATGCATAATGTCCGAAGCTAGTTCTACATCCTACATTTGATACTGTAGAACATTTGAGATAGATGTTAGGATATAGCACTTGGCCATTTCATTAGATTTCTGCCAACGATCATATCGCTGTTTTTCCTCAAGAGGAGTATCTAATGAAGGAAAGCTAGGACATGGTTGAGTAAGCATGTATTTGTGCTCTTCAGGAGTTAAAACAATGTCTAAATTTTTTTTCCAATCAACATAGTTAGATCCGGTCAGTTTGTTTTGATTAAGAATAGAAACATATGGGCTAAATGATGCCATATTCAAATCTGAAGACAATAAACATGAATATAATAAGTAACTAAATATTATCAATTTAGCATATAAGCATATAATATAGAACCTTAATAAAACCATAAAATAATATATGCAATGACAACTCAATCTCATGTTTAAAATTCCTTGGAAGCAAGTAAATTATAAATATTATGATTGATTGAGAACTATTCTCATTATTAGTGCTATCATGATAACTCTTATCAAACACTAATAATATGTCATTTTTCCTTTAGCCTCTAAGTAATAATGACATAGCTCCGAAGGGAGGTTAACATTAAACTTAGTCTAGTGTACACCATTGACTGAATTCTACGTGAGTTATTAAGTAATTCCACAGTAGCGTGGTCGTTCTTAATGTAAAAACACATATTATTCATCATTAAGAAGTTTAACTTGTAGTACCATGAATTAAACATCCTCTGAAGGGAGCAAGGCATATACGCCAAGGCGAGGTGCTTAATCACGCTACTATAAACTGACAATGGAGGCCGTGAGATACAACCTTTGTATCTCTCTCCCACTAAATGTTTTAAAATAAAGGCTTTTAAATTTAAAACATGCATAAACAAATTACACATGGCCTTACTCTTTTATATATGTAAAAACACTTAGGGAAAATTCAGATCCACAGTCCTCGATCGATCCTCGACAGATGCTCGATCGATCGAGAAAAGTTTTGGATACTCGATCGATCCTCGACAGATTCTCGATCAATCGAGAAAAAGTTCTATGAAGGTCGATCGATTCTCGACAGATCCTCGATCGATCAAGAAATCTTCTATCAGCTTGATAGATGCTCGACAGATTCTCGATCGATCGAGCTTCGCAAATTTTGAATTTTCCAGAATTTTTTCTAAGACAGTTTTTAAATGTTTTCGTGTACAAAACAACCAACATACGATCATAATGAACATAAATTGATATCAAAACTGAATTACATTGATGATATAGCCTTAAAGTTCAGTTTAGCATACTTAAACTAAAATTTAAACAACATCATAACATCAATATCAGTTTTTATCAAACAATAATTTCAACAATCATGCAGAAAACTATTTTCTAACAAAATGAAACCATTGTTATCAATTCCAAAACTCAAAACATGTTAAACAGATATGAGAATGAAGACCACTCTAATACTATTTGATGGAAATATGCATGTACGCAGTGGAAAAATAACGGATCTACTTCATTCATAAAAGTCAACATGTACTATATAAGTTTCAGAATTTGAGAACAAAAGAGTGTACCTTGGAGTGGTGAATTTTAAAACCGAAGATCAGAAGCACTTGGGAAGACTTTCAATCTTCACTCCAATTCCACTAACGCCCAAGATGTGTGGTCTTTCAATCAGTTCCAAAGAGAGAATGTCAAAAATGTCTAACACTTCTTACACCACTTCGCAATAGTGTTCTTACAATTCTCTTCAGAAAATTCTGTATGTTTTTCCTTTTGTATCTAACTGATTATCTAGTTGGGTTGGCCTTTTAGGCCTTTTTAATTGGGCTTAAGTGTGTGGCTTGAAGTGGGACCAAAAGGGACCAATAAGACACTAGCTCCAATGGGCCTTGGGCTTTTCTGTCAACTCTTGGCAAGTCCAAAGTTACCATTAACTATATTTAATACCACTATATTAATATAGCTGCACTCTAAGCCTTATCTATTAAATTATATCCTAAGACTTTATTGTACATGCAACCCCTTCATAAAATATTTATAGTAATACAAAGTCATGAAAGAAGACTGTCACTTTGTAGATTACTACATCTTAATTCCTTGAGTGTCCGATTTAATCCTTTAAGTTATTCATCATATATTTATGGAATCCAATTCCGTAAATAAATACTTTAGTAATTACTTACTAAAGTGGTTAGGCCTAACTCTCTAAAAAACAAACCTATTAAACTTATCTCAATGGAATATTTTGTATTTCCGTTAAAAGACTATGAATTCCATCTTGAGAATATATGTTCCATCAATACTAAATGTGATTGCCCAACATACTGAGGTTTTGACTGTAAATATAGATCTCACTCCTGATATATCAAAACAACCTACACATCATGATCAGGTCCATTATCCTCTCAAGATTAAGAGTTCATGCAAATATAAGTCGTGAGTTTATTATTTAATTGACTGTCGTTAAGAGAATAATAAATCTCACAGCGGTCCAATTCAATATGTTTTAACTCTTAAAATATATCAACATACCAACTATAAATCTCCATTTCCATGATCAAGATAAATCATCTTAGTTGATATGTTATAGTCTTCGCAGATGAAATGTCCAATTTTATCACCGACTACGAACTACATTTTTGAGTTTACAAGTAACTTGTGATTTACATCTTCTATGACTAAATCACATACAATGCATCTCTTGGGCTATATGATAATGTCCTAATATTCATGTTACCATTATTTTTAGATAATAATAAAACAAATTTATTAAACAAAATATTAAGTCATACATCATGTCATACATAATGTCAAACATAATATCATACATAGCATCATGTAATAGGATTTAAGGACACTAATCCTAACAGCATCCACTCAGCCAGCTCAAGACGAGCCCAAGACCGGAGAGAATCCATCAGGAAAAGTAAAAAAATTTGATCAATTTACTTTCTCCTCGCTTTTTTTTTTTTTTAAGTAGAAGGTCTGTTGTTTTGGACCATCCAAGTTTATTCAAGTACATTTGTCTTGTCTATAGTTTTTAAGACGAGCTTCCAAACAATTGTCTTCTGGGCTTTAACTTACAAGGGTTTTTGGACGGTGGTCGTCTACCCTTTTTAAACTTTGATGAATGAATGAATGTTTGTTTTCGTTACTTTTTTATCCATTATTGATTGTTATTGTATGGACGAGTTCATCTCTTGCTTACACCATTCATGTTATATTGGTTTTTAAGTGGCCCGTCCACTCATGGTGTTTTGTTCATTTATATTCAACAATTTATTCGTATTCAATGAATGATGTTGCATTTTCCAGCTTTATTCATCCAGAAACTTAGCTAGTTTTTTCCTCGTCCATAAGCTGGATATTTCACTCTTGTCCTTGAGTGCCACACTTCCAGCATTTACTCGTCCATAAATTGTACTGTTTTGGCTAGTTATATTTATCCATGGATTTCAAGTATTCTTATACGCATGCTTTTCCTTGTCCATTTCTTGGACGCTTACGCTTAAGGTTTTATCTCGTCCTTTGGACGAGCATGCATCTTCTTGTCCATTGTTTTGGACCAGTATGCCTTAAGCTTATTTTTCTTTACTTTATTCTCATCTTAAGGAAAGCCCATAGACGTCACATCCCTGCGTCCAAGGATTTTTCTTGTCTTGGGATTAGGCCTATTACAGAAGACTTTATGGGAGTTAGACTTATGTATCACATACATTGGAGATTTAAACTGCATATACATAGTATAAAACATCATCCACAAGCATGGCACATGCTTAGAAGCCAGTGCCTTAGGGAAATGAAAATACTTATACAAACAGATAGACTAAGTACGTAACTGTTGGGGTTTATGCCCTAAAATCCAATTTGTTGGCATGTCATTAATAATTAAATTGTTTAATTATATGAGACTATTTATAAATGAACTAATGGGACATTATCTTAGTCTAGGAGATGAATTGTATCTGATTTATGTGATTTAGTCACAGAAGATGTAAATCACAAGTTCCTTGTAAACTCAAAATATAGTTCGTAGTCGGTGATGAAATTGGGTTTTTCATCTGCGAAGATTATAACATATCAATTAAGATGATTTGTCTTGATCATGGAAATACAAATTTCTAGTTGGTATGTTCTAAGAGTTAAGACATATTGAACTGGACCGCTGTGAGATTTATTATTCTCCTAACGACTGTCAAATGAATAATAAATCTCACAACCTTTTTTTACATGAACTCTTAATACTAAGAGAATAATGGACCTGATCATGAGATGTAGGTTGCTTTGATATATTAGGAGTGAGATCTATTAGTCATGGTCAAAACCTCAGTATGTTGGGCAGCTATATTTAGTGTTGATGGAACATATATTCTCAAGATGGAATTCATAATCTCTTAACAAAGATACAAAATATTCTCTTGAGATAAGTTTAATGGGTTTGGTTATTTAGAGATTTGAGCCCAATCACTTTAGTAAGGAGTTACTAAAGTATATATTTATGGAATTGGATTTCATAAATATATAATGAATAACATAAAGGATTAACCGGGTATTCAAGGATTAAGATGTAGTAATCTTCAAAGTGGCAGTCTATATTCATGACTTTGTATTACTACGAATATTTTATGAATGAGTTGCATGTAAAATAAAGTTTTGAGATATAATTTATAGATAAGGCCTAGAGTGCAACTATATTTATATAGTGGTATTAAATATAGTTAATGGTAACTTTGAACTTGTCAAGAGTTGATAGAAAAGCCCAAGGCCCATTGGAGCTAATGTCTTATTGGTCCCTTTTGGTCCCACTCCAAGCCATACATAAGAGCCCAATTGAAATAGCCCAATTGAAATAGCCCAAAAGGCTAGCCCAATTAGATAATCAGTTATATATAAGGAGAGAAACATACAGAATTTCATTAAGGTTTTGATGAGACATTTTCATAAGAGTTTTCATACAAGGAATGAAATGGATTGTATGTGAGTGTTGGACACTCTCCTATTCTTTCTTTGATGAAAACTGATTGAGAGACCATACATCTTGGGCATTAAGTGGAGTTGGAGTGAAGATTAAAAGTCTTCCCAAGTGCTTCTGATCTTCGGTTTTGAATTTCACCACACCAAGATACGCTCTCTTGTTCTTAAATTCTAAAACTTACATAGTGCATGTTATCGATTGTGTATGAAGTAAATCCGTTAAATTTCCGCTGCGCATGTTTTGTATGCGATACAAACACGTGATTTTCCAACAGTAACTTTGTCCACCATAAACTTGTCCTTAGACAATGCATAAGTTAGAGTCTAACACACTTAGGAGATAAAAACACTCAAAACACACAATAGTAGTTATAAACGTAGAGTAGTAAACATGGATAAAGACGAGGAAAACACTTCAACTTCACCTATGGTGCTGCTCGTCCAGGTTGCCCCTTCATTGATAGTACCTTATCAGATGCTTAACGTTCCAAGGGTGCTCCAGCTTCCGTCCGTCCAAGGCTTCCAAGTAGTACGATCCTTGTCTTTTTCAATTAATGACCCTATATGGTCCTTCTCAATTAGGCCCCAGTTTTCCTTGAGTTGGGTTCTTGGTTGCCAAAGAGACCCTTTTAAGGATGAGGTCCCCAATGTTGAAGCACTTGGGTTTCACCATCGCATCATATTGCCTAGCCATAAGATTTTTGTACCTTGCTGTCCTTTCTTCTGCATCCATCCTTACCTCGTCTATCAGATCAAGGCTAAGACGAAGTTGCTCTTCATTATCCTCATCTTAATACTTCATCACCCTATGATTTGCCATGCGCACTTCTACAGGTATCACTACTTCACTTCCATATGCTAACTTAAAAGGAGTTTCCCTTATGAGGATTCTCATAGTTGTCTTATAAGCCCATAAAACACCTGGTAACTCATCTGGCCATACTCCCTTTGCCTCCTCAAGCCAGGTCTTAATGATCTTCAATAAGGACTGGTTTACAAACTTCTACTTGTCCGTTCGCCTATTGGTTGGAAGGTGAGGAGTAATGATTCCTGATTTCAAGTTGCTTACAAAAGTCCCTGAAAGGTGTGTTGTTAAACTGTCATCCGTTGTCAGACACCAGTACCCTAGGTGCCCCGAACCTGCATACAATGCTCTTCTAAACAAAGTTTTTGACATTTTGTTGAGTAATTTTTGCTAAGGGTTCGATTTCCACCCACTTAGTGAAGTAATCGATCCCTATTACCAAAAACTTCATCTGCCTGGTTCCATGCGGGAAGGGACCTAAAATGTCTAGTCCCCATTACGCAAATGGCCATGAGGCTGTCATCGAGGTCAAATACTCCGATGGTTGTCTAGGGATGTTGCTGAAACACTAGCACTGGTCACACACCTTAACGTAAGCCTTAGCATCTGCTTGAATAGTTGGCCAGTAGTAGCTTGCACGGACAAACTTATGAACTAGTGCTCTTGTTCTTGAGTGATTTCCGCATGCTCCTTCATGAACTTCCTTCAATACATAATTCGACTCGTCTGGAGTTAAGCATCTTAAGTAAAGTTGAGAGAAGCTTCGCTTATACAGTACCTTGTCCATGAGGACGTACTTGGTAGCTCTGATCCTCAACTTCCTAGCTTCGTCTCTGTCTTCCAGAAGTCTTCCATCTTTGAGATAAACTATTATTGGAGTCATCCAATTTTTTTTCCCCTTCTATTTGTTGTACCTCTAGAAAGTCTATGCTCAGCATGTATTGGACTTTGTCATACTCGTCCATAACTCCTCCTGCCAAAGCTGCTTTGCTAAAGCGTCCACTTCCATGTTTTTCTCCCTCGGGAGTTGAACAATACAGGACTCTTTAAAATTTTGGACTTACTTTGTTGAGATATTTTTTCATCTGATCTTCCTTAGCTTCACACATTCTGTTCACTTAATTGATAACCAACTGAGAGTCTCCTTGGACGATTACTGACTCCGCTTCTAAGAACTTAGCCAATTATAATCCTTTAAGGAGGGTTTCATACTTAGCTTCGTTGTTGTTGGACTGGTATTGTAGACGGGGAGCGTATTCCAACTTATATCCCTCCGGAGACCTGAGTATAACTCCAATCCCCCTTGCATGTATTGTGGATAAACCATCCACATTGATGACCCATCTTTGTGCCCCTTCTTCTTTGTTTAACTCGTCCTAACTAGGAGTGAACTCCGCGATAAAATCTGCCAATGCTTGTGCTTTTATCACGCTTCTTGGTAGGTAATTGACATCAAACTCACTAACCTCTAAAGGCCATTGGACTAGTCGTCCAGTGGCTTCCAACTTGTTCATTGCCTTCTTTAGGGGGTGATCTGTCAAGACGTTGATGACATGAGCCTAAAAATAATGCCTCAGCTTTCTAGAGCAGTCATACTCCTCTATGGTAGGAACTAAGTCCTCATCTCCGATGGTGACATACCACAAAGGAAGGTCATAACAAATGGCTATGGCCTCCAGTAGACTCCAATCAAGAGAAGTGTGAATAGTGCAGTGGCCTCCGATGAACCCTTAGATGAAATCTTGGTCCTTAAAAGAGAATGAAGACCACCACCTCATGAGTTCCCTCTTAAGGAACATGTCGATGCCTAGCAGCAGTCGACCACCTTATGCAATGATACTCGCGCCTTGTTGTGGAGCTCGAGTGCTATGAAAGAGGGTTAGAAAAAGGGTGAACCTCTGGTGTGTGACTGAATTAAGTCAATTTTAATCTATTATTACCAAAGGTAGTGAAGCCGCCGCTAATCATTGAGTTTTTTCTAAGCTGTGATTGGTCACCTAAGTCTATTTTATTTTATTACCAATCCTAGGCTAAGAAAAATAGTTTTTTTTCCTAATCTAATATGGATGGTAAAAAAAATTGATTTTTGAGTTTGAAAGTCTAGTTACGGATGGGGAAGGTGTTAGGCATGGATGTATAGCTTCCATAACACTTGACATTTTGGAAATTCAACGGTTAGATCAAAAGTTATGGTCTCGAGAAGCAAGCTAATGCACCTAGTATGATTTTCAAGATCTCAACCGTTTTAACTGTTTCAACCTTGATTTTCAAGGGAATTCAATTGTCTTCGTAATGACATTGGTTCCAACCCATTCTAACAATCGGATCAAAATTAGGGTTTTAGGTCAAACTTGGTCAAAGTTAACAAAAAACTATAATAACCTTGGGTTTGATGTAAAAACATGGAAAACGTTGTTTTAGAGTGGTTTTGACCAATTTTGATCTTTGGTCAACCCTAGGTTGACTAGGGGAATTTTGGTCATTTTGACCTAAAATGGCACCTTAAATGCTCCAATGTCCAAACGGATTGTACCATGTCAATCTAGATGTTCCCACAGTCCTTTAGTGAAAAATTGATATTTTTGGAATTTTCGGGGTCTAACATGCAAATCAAGGGTGGACAAAATATGGTATCTACATCGACCCCTTCTTTATCTAGCATCTCGATTGCAATGAGAGGTGTTGGATAAATAATGTAATTCCGCATTTTGTTGCCCCCAAATTTCTTGTGGAAAACAACACTGTTTATAGGCCAAAATTAGTCTTACCCTCATAAGGCTGAGCTACTGTAGAGGATCTAAAAATCTTTTTCTTGATCTAGCATCTTTGGCACTAAGAAAAGCTTCCCTCTTATTTATTTATTTATTTATTATTATTTTGGCTAGTCAACACTGACCCGATTAGCTAAGCTACCCCTGAAGGTGTGCTAGCCAGCTTGTTCCAATGAATAGCTATAAATGGGCCCCAAACTCTCATTTTGATCATTTCAAACTCATTTCTCACTTTCTCACCAATAATCCTCTCTTCTTGGAGGTGAGTCTTGGTCTAGCGAGTCCAGTTCTTGTCTTTAAACTCCTACTCTGCATTTGAGGTGAGTGTCCATTTCTTTTTCTTTCTCATTAATTCTTGCAAATATGTTCGTAGCAATGCGACTAGGAAATAATGCTAGAATTTATTTTATATTTGGTTTTTATTTTCGGCATTTGTATTTTTGTTTTTATCATTTACGCTATGATGATGCTGGAAAATATTTTTTGTTCCTATGCATAAGTAGATTTGTAAACATAAACATATTTGTATGCTTTCATATGTGCATACATGCATGCACAAAGATATACATTGATACATATACATGCGAATTGCATACATGTATATCTAGGTTTATGCAACTCTTACACTTGGGAAAATTTTAATTTTTAGGCAACCTAGATGAACATGTAAATGCGGGATGTTATGAAAACATGGGTAAAAGCTTTGATAACTATGAAAAATGTTTGGTAAACATAATTAATGCTATGCATGATGAAATAGAACATTTAGAAAATTTTAAAAATGATGATTAGAATACTTTTGATTTAAAGGGGAGACTTTTAAATGGGAGTAGTTTTGAAAATGTGGGATTAAATGAGCACGGCTGAATTAAATCCCGGGAGAGAAATTTTGGATTAAGATAGGATTAAACTAGCACAGCCGATTCAAATCCTAGGAAGATAAATTTTTTAGAGGGGTTTCTACACCGTGGAAGTGGGGAAAGATTACTACGCTGGGAAAGCGTGGAGAGGTTCCTACACTGTGGAAGTGTGGAAAAGGTTTCTATGCTGGGAAAGCGTGTAGAGGTTTCTACCCTATGGAAGTATGGAAAGGTTTCTACACCGAGAAAGCATGGAGAATGAAGTTGCTTGATTTGCAAAGGAGATGGGACAAACCCTTTCAGGTGGACGTTAATATAGGGTAGACGCTCATCACTAGCCTTGATCAAGTCTTGGCCTTTTTGAAAGCAGGGGTATGAGGGCCAGTACTCGAGGATAAGATGGTTGCTTGAAGTTAACCGTCCTTGTGTACGTAGATCTTAGAGTGAAGGAGCTTGTTGAGATTTTTCACCTCTATAAGGCTTTCTTGCTTCTGAATTGCGCTTGGATCTGCAAAAGCACATACCTTATATTAGAATCCCATTAATAAACAAAGGTAAATAAGTACAAGTTAAACCCTATAGACCTAGGTAACCCACGGTTGTGGAACAAAGGAGGGATGCCATTTTCCCGAGACCATGAGGTAGCTACCATCCGTCACCTTGTTGGATATGAAATTGATGTCGTGATGGGTAAAGCTTAGCCCTATCCTTTTGTTCAACTTATCCACACAACTCACTACTCAGAAAATGTTTTGGGAACACTGGTTAGGTCCCAATTTAAAGTGTTTAAGGAATCTGATGAGGAAGTCGCTCATTGGAATCTGAACTTGGCCCTTTAAAAAGGCAATTAAAGGTATAACGACTCTTTTGTGGCCCCTATTTTCTGCTACCTCCTCATCCCCATAGTGTCTTATGTCTACATCGTTAAGAATCCTATATTTAGCCCTAAAAGATGCTAGCCTATCAGGGGTGTTAACTAAACTAAAGAACTTCCCCCATGGTATTTTTTGAATTAGTAAGAAGCAAAGGAAAAGAAGGAAGAAGAAAAAGAACCTAAAAAGATAAAGATAAGGAGACTTACAGGAGACGGAGAGTTATGCACTTGGGCAAAGCTTCAAAGGGTAGCAAGTCTTCAAAGTGAATAGAGAAACAGGGTAAAGAAAAAGCCAAGGAACCTAAAGCACCTTAAGTAGTGGGAGAGATAGGCGGGAAAAGGTAACTCCACCCTTTGGGATTCCCGCTTTTTGACACTATCTTGAGGCAATCATCACCCTGGGTGCTAGAAAGTGTCGTCGTTGCTTGGAAGTCTACGAGTCATGCCCCACCCATTAAATGGCCTGATGTCTACTCTCCCATCAATGTCAGGAAAATACAGCTTATAAGTGGCTCCTTGGAACTCTACCACAATCCCCTCCCACGAAGTAAGTGGGCATGAGATCGTGGGGGGCTATTGTGCTGAAATGGCCATAATTTAGGAAAGTGTTAGGCTTTATGAGGGGACAAGCCCATTTCTTGCCAGCCTAAGCCTAATGATGGGCCCCTTTGAAAGAATTTGACCTCGGAACATGGAAGATGATCAAATACTTTCTTCCTTATATGGGTCGGAGATTTATTAGCCAAGGGCACGATTGCTTCCAAGCTTCCAAGGAAGAACACAGAGAAATGCAGAAGTTTCTGAGGAGACATACTGAAGTTTCCTGATAAAGCAACAACCACCTCTACATTAATTAGATTTACCTGCCTGGCACAGTTCCATTTATTAATGAATGATTGGCCTGAACCATACTTATGTCCCCAAAAGTCTTCCTTTATCATGAAAATAGTGAAGCAAATGCCTAATAGGACAATCAACCTGCCAACTGTGTGAGGATGGCAGATTCTAAAGGATAAGGGCAGAGGAAGTATAAAAAAAGACTAGAAAAGAGTAGAGGGGGGCACACATAGAAAAAAAATAGAGAGAAATATAGGGAGAAAAGCTAGAGAGTGTTTGTAAACTTGTTCTTTAGCACTTGGCATCAATACAATATATTTAAATCTAATTGTTTGGGACTAATTTTTGTTTTTGTTCAAATCTCCCATTGTGGAACCTTTGTAACTCATATCAATCAAATTTTAGATTTTTCAACTCCCACAATAATCATAGTTAAATTTGATTAACTCAAAGATTTTTGTTACTCAATTAGCACATTTTGGTATTTGATGCTTAAAATCAAATCTATTCCTCTATAAAAAAAAAACTCTTACCCTATGGAATTCCTTAAAAAAAATGTAAAAAAAAAAAACTACAAATATGGAAATACTGGGGGAAAATGGGCTTTTGCTCTTAATTTTTAAATTATGCAGCAATTTGTCATTGTTTTTAAACTATTTAGGTGAATGTCTCTGTTTTGGAACTTGATTTTCTGAGAATCGAGTTTCCCTTACAACTCAATTTTCTAAAAATCGAGTTCTACTTATAACTCAAGTTTTCTTATTACCAATCCAATTATTACCGATTAGTATTTCGAATTTTCTTATTAGTGCCGATCGGTATTAATTGGGAAATTATTAGTACTAATCAGTACTAATTGAAATCTGATTAATATCAATCGGTATTAATTGGAACCTAAATAATACCAATCAATATTAATATGATTTTCCTTTAGAAAATGCTCAAAAACCGTCACAATTTTTCAATAGCGACTTGAATCACATTTTCAAATATTGAAATTTGGTTTTCTCTATTTCTAGAAAAGTTGTCGAGAATTATATTTTCGTTTGAAAGATACTAATCCTGAATCAATTGGAATTATGAGTAGAAAGTTATAGCCAAAACACCAAATAGGTGTAGAAAATAACTAAAAATGGTAAAGCTAAGTTATGAGAGGAACTCGATTTCAAGTTCCAAAAAAGGGACGCGCTACCATATAGTTTTAAAAGTAAAAATAAATTGCTAGATAATTTAAAAATTAAAGTCAAGGATGTATCACCACCGCACATTTTTGATGCAATGTTTGTAGAGCGTAGAATTAAACACAAGGTGTATTTTCTCCGAAAATACCAAATCACATACTTCTTTTTTCGTTTTCGGTGAATAATCATATAAAGGTAGTCTAGTCCAACAAAATTTTGACTCCCCCCACCTTTTATTCTCATCCACACTCTTCCCTTCCCCCCAGACGCCTCTCTCGCTCTCTCTCTCTCTCGCCAAAAGGCCACCTAAATTTCTTCATTTTGAGACAGAGTCGAGACGCACGCACAAAGATTGGTAGATAGTTGGGTAGATAGATAGAGATTAAAGAGAGAGAAAGTGTTGGAGAGAGATCTCTTCTTTCATGGGCCTAAACCTTAGGGAGTTTGCTATTACTTTTCTTCAGTTACTTCTTGTTCATCAATGGCCAATCCTCACAGCCTCTTAGCTCCTCTGATCCTTCACAGACGTCTACCCATTACTGGCTTTCATCTTCTCCTCATCTTTCTTCATTCCCTTTTATAGCTCTCGCTCTCTTTACCGGTTCTTCCGGTATCCCATCTCTCTTCTCTCTCCTCCTCTCTCTGTGCTTTGTTCCTGAGAAAACTACACTCAAGAGGAAAGTAAATTAATAGCTTATTGCTGGATTTTCTCGAGCAAAAATCGAGCTTTTGTCTTGTTCTAGTATTTCATTGATACCATTCTTTTTTCTCAGAGAAAAAGAAAATCTGCCAAAAGGGTTTTCTTATAACTGCCCATTATCCAAAACAGAGTGATTTAAGGTAAAATAATTTTTTTTTTTTGGAAAAACAAAAATTTGATTTCACTTTCTATCTTATTCAACATTTTCTTTGCTTTTTTTCTTGGCAGCCAAACAAGGACTTATTGAGAATGGCATCGGTGTTTCTGTACCATGTGGTGGGGGATCTGACGGTGGGGAAGCCAGAGATGGTGGAGTTTCTGGAGACCGAGACGGTGGAATCTGCCATACGTGCTATTGGAGAGTCTACTGAAGGTGGAATACCTGTGTGGAAGAGGAGACCATCACAGCATGTTGGTGTGTTTGAGAATGGGGAGATGAGGCAACAAAGGTTTGTGGGTATTCTCAATTCTCTTGACATTGTTGCATTCTTGGCAAGGAGTGAGTGTTTGGAGGATCAGGACAAAGCCATGAAGACACCTGTTTCTGAGGTTGTTGGGCCTAATAATACCTTGTTGAGGCAGGTTGATCCTGGGACAAGGTTAGTTTTTCATTATCTTTTTTGACATTTTAGTATCATGGTTTTATTGTGAGCATACTTTGGCTAATCTTATAAAAACATTATCTCTTCTAGAATGGTAAGATATGTTATCTTCCTTTCAAATAAGGAAGTAACAGAGAGCATTTCTTCAGATATAATAGAATGGTGGAAAAGAATACGTGGCCGGTCCTGACTAGTTTATTGAGGATTAATAGCCGACTCCAAAATTTTTGAACTAAGACTTGGTTGTTGTTTGTTATTTTTGTGTATTGGTAACTATTTGAACAGAATTTTAGATTTGATTGTCATAATGTTGCTATTTATTGGTAATGCTATAAGATTAGATGATCTTGCGCTGGAATGTAAAAGAATTATGATTAGCGCTGTTATATTATTGTGTTTGGTGTACTTTACTTCCAATTTGGCTAATTGGATCTGAAGAGTTTTGGATTACTTGTTTGATGGTTGTGTTGAATTTGGTAATTTTTTTTGGGTCTTGTAAATTGTGGTGTGTAGTTTTATGTGAAAAGTTCCCAATTGTTTCTAGAACCTATTTATGAAACACAGTTTTGTTACATTTGCTTACTTTATCTGTCCGTTCTTCATTGTTTTCTTATTAGTGGTCTTTATGATATTTATCATAAGTTTTATAGTAATTTTTACCCAAACAGTTCTCTTGGATGTGGTTTCCTTCGTTATTAACATCGTTGTGCAAGTGTGTGCACATCTTCTTCATGCGTGATCATACATGTAACATCTTGGAAGTGTAACATGTTCGTTTGGCTGGAAATTTATTCTTGCTGTGCATCCTTATCTCCAATTGGTAAGAGTTTGACCAATGACCTACCCCCTTCCCCTACCCACCATTTGCCATAGCCTAGGCCTTGTCCAACTGATGTTCTGTGGTCATATTAATAGTTTTATTTCATTTGTTGTTAGAACTTCAAGCAAAAGTAGAGTAAAAAAGAATTACGTATCCCTAATTTTATATGGAATTTTTTTAACTCGGAATGTGCCATTTCTAATTTTCAAATTTAAAGAAGGCTTTTGTATGATAGAAGGCTTTTGGCTTAGGCACTTATTCTCTTTAGTGTTTGTTTGGCATCAACTTATTAGGCTTTTTGCTGAAAGTAGGCTAAAATATACTTGTACTTAAAAAAAATGAGGTTTTAAAAGCTCTATACATTTGACAAAATATATATGAAATTTTTTTAACTCGGAATGTGCCATTTCTAATTTTCAAATTTAAAGAAGGCTTTTGTATGATAGAAGGCTTTTGGCTTAGGCACTTATTCGCTTTAGTGTTTGTTTGGCATCAACTTATTAGGCTTTTTGCTAAAAGTAGGCTAAAATATATTTGTACCTAGAAAAGTGAGGTTTTAAAAGCTCTATACATTTAATAAAATAAGCTAAAAGCTAGACAAAAAAGCTGCTGGTGTTTGGGAGTTCATTTCATTGGCTTATTTTGTTTAAAAAATGTGATCATGTTATGCTCTTGTTTTTCTAGTCTTATACTCTTATTCAAAAACCAAAAAGAAGAAAAAAAAAAAAAAACTGTTATAGAGCACATTTGTTCTTAAAAGCACAATAAAACTGATCAAATTGGAGCTCATATTATTGGGCACTTGAAGTTTAGTTGAAACTTCTATAATTACGGATGTACATAACCTAATAGGTCTTCTACATGTGTGCATAACCTAAAAATGTCTTAGTTTTTATTATATATATATATATATATATATATATATTCTTTACTCTATTAGAGTGGATGGAATTGTTAAACTGTGGAATCGTAGGAGTTTAATTGGCTTGAGATAGTTTCTATAAAATGGCATGCTTCATGTTGTTTTGTATCTATGTTAGAGGAAATTATTGTGGAAGGAAATCTGTGTGTTGAAGGCTAGTATTAGAACAAAGGTCTGCATCTATAATTAATACTACCTTCTATTTTATAATCTGAAGGCCTGCTGTATTTCTTTGCTACTTATAACACGGAAAAGCAGAGTATGCAAATTTCTATTCTTGGTTTGTGGGAGCTAGAGCTGCATCTGGAAAGCTCTTAATATGATCTGTTGAGTTCTTGCCAAGAACCTGAAATCAATTTATTTCAATCAACCTGTTAATGAAGCTATATCTGAAATTGATAAAAAGAAAATGGTTCTAGTGGTTATAAATAACTTTCTTGGTTTTTTATTTTATTTTATTTATTTATTTAAATTTTTTAAAATCATTTTTACTTGAATTGGATTTGGCTAATTTACAAGAAGGCAAAAATGCAAAATTGACCCTCTAACTTTCACTCTTTTTCATTTCAGTTCTCTAACTTTCAATTTTTGTTAATATAGGATTCCGTTAAATCCTAGTTATGGGCTGCCGTTAATGTCATTGAAACAACGCCATTTTGCCTCTTTTTTTTTTTTTTTTTTTTAAAAAAAAAAAAAAATTCGGAATTAAAAGAAAAAAAGAAAAATCTGTAAAAAAAAAAAAAACATTTAAGGGGAACGATCGTTAGAAAAAAAGATGAGCTGATCTTATGAGTTTTTGCCGTAATAGAAAAAAGATGAAACTGGTTTCTGCTTTGGTTTTGGATGGAGCTGATCTGATGCTTTTTGTTTTCAGCTGAGCTTTTGATTTCAGCTTTTAGAAATGAATTGTTGATAATATTTTTTTCCGATCATTTCTTGAAAACCAAAAAAGAGAGAAGGAAAATAGTTTGGCGGAGAAAGACAATGAAGACGCCGGCGAATGGTGCCGGAGCTGCCTCCGCCACGTCAGCATCCAATTCCAGCGAAGGCCATCTCTCTCCCTCTCTCTCTCTCTCTCTCTCTCTCTAGCATTGAAAGAATTGGTGGACCTTGGATCAGATAGTATTTAGTTTGTTTTTGTACGGACTATCTAAGCTATAAAAACAATCGATTCATAAATTTTCTCTTTTTTGATTTTCTTGGGAAACAAACGGGAAGCTGGTAATACAAAGAGTTAATTAATAAAGGATGAGTGCAAAAAAACAAAAAAGGAACGGTGACATTAATGGCAGCCCATAACTGGGGTTCACGGAATCCTGCATCGACAAAAATTGAAAGTTAGAGGACTGAATTGATAAAACTGAAAGTTAGAGAACTGAAATGAAAGAGTGAAAGTTAAAGGGTCAGTTTTGCATTTTTGCCTTACAAGAATCTTGTGTTTCATGCTTTTGATATATTCATTTTTCTGTATGCCTTAACATGTTTGCTCAATCTTTTGTCTCTATCGGCTTGTAAATTGAGAACACATGTTCACCATGTGATCTATAGTCTCTCTCTTTAGAATCTTGACAATTACCATTTGAATAATGTACAAGTGAATTAAATTTCAGGTCTGATTTGTTTTGAGGGTTTGAAAGATCAAGTTACCATTTTAAAGGAACTACAAAATTGCTCATTAAACTATGCTCTCATGATGAGATTTTTCTAGTTTAAGCTTGTCCTTGAATGTAAGTGTAATTATGTGGATTGCAGCAATGATGGAGACCTTGTTTGTTGCTATAAGGAGATACAATTTATTTAACTTCTTTATATCACTGCAATTACAGTGAGCAATCTATGTTGGATTAGCTTTGATGCATATTAGGCATTGTGTGCTTCAAATGGCCTTTTGAAAAAATAGTAGACAGAATAACATTGCAGTACCAAAAAACATGAGAAGAACAACAATGTGATAACTGATAATAAATATAATTTTCTGCCCTTTTATTTTTTTTTGGAGAAGTTAGAGATTTAAGTTGATTAGATGATACTTGATCCAGCTTGAAATATTTTATTTGTCCATGTAGCAGAAAACAAAACTGCAATTCTTGCAATTTTTGTTTGAAACAGAGATGAACCCAGCCTTATAACGTTGGTGGCAATTACATGGATCATAATTTGTGCTCCCCTCACCCCCCCCCCCCCCCCTCTCCCCTTTCCAAAAGAAACTCTCCCCAATATATCAGAAAGGATTAGGAGAATTCCTTTGGCTGAAAAGTATGCATAATTTTATGGTTTTATGTTGTTTTCTGTATTTCGTACTTGTTTTACATATTAGATGTGAAATAATTATTAGTTGGTAAAAGAAGTTATATATAAAATTCTTGTGTGAAAGTTCGGATTTGTGTTAAAAACACGAGCTGTTTAGATTCCAAATTAATAAATTACGGCTCGGTTGATTTTACTCTAACTTAAACTAAGTGCGGAATAGAGTAAATGCGAGTGAACAAACAATAAAACTACTTTAAGCTATATTCAACAAATAACAGCAGTTAAATGAAAGCTAAGAGTAGGGAAGAAAAATGCAAATACTAGATAATACGCCGATGTGTTATCGAAGAGGAAACCGAAGAACTCGACGAAAAACCTTTTTGCCTCTCTCCAAGCGGTAAATCGATCCACTAGACAATAAGTTGGGATACACAAATAGCAAGAGACCTTCCAAGCCTAATCTACCTAGTGCACCTAAGCCCTCCAAGCTCTTACTTCAACAAGGCTTTTTGGAACCGTGTCTTGTCTAGCTTTCTAGATCCTACAATGCGCCCGATTGCATCCGCCAAAGCTTAGCTTCTTCCAATACTTCTCAGCAGCACCAAAACCTCACTTGACATTTAGTATGGGTGTGGTAAGTGTTTGAGCTATAAACCTCAATGATTTGGAAATAGAGAGGTAGGAGTAGAGGAAAACCACAATGGATGGTGTAGAGAATTGTGAGTATGACAATCTCTCTCTCGAGGGTTTGTGGCTAGGGTTTTCTCTTTGAAAAGCTCTCTACTCAATATGTGGGTAATGATGGTATATATAGTGTGTATGAGGAGGTAGTGAAGCAGATATGACAAAATAGCAAAACAGACTGTTTTGCGGGTATCTTGCGAGAAGGCCTTAACCGCGACACTCTCAAAAACCAGTTGTCACCATCTGTCTTGCCTCTTCGCATTCCAGTTATGTGCTGAGTACATGCCTCACTTCGCGGGAAAGCTACTCGCGAGCTACCTGCGAAAACTTCTTTTATCTTCAATAGTTGCCTTGAGTCTTCACACACTATCTCTCTTACACAACCTTTACAAATAAGTCCCATATGAAATACAGGGTACAAAAGATTGAACAAAATTACAATCAAATTTGGCACGGAATTAAAGCCAACACAAAATAGTTGTAAATTACAACTTTACAATCTCCCCATTTGGCTATTCCGTGACAAAACACCCTATAACAGACTCTAGACTTAAACGTGAGTTTGGGAACAATGGCAAAACTCACTCACACTTAATCTAGAAGTTGTGAAGCACTTGCACAACTACACCTGTATCCTGAAACACTCGCACACAAACAAAACTTTCATTAAGCTCATAACAAGTTGAATACAAGGAACGTATAGGAGCAAGTATAATGCGATCAAAGTAAACAACAAGATATAAACTATGAAGCATAACTTCATCATATAAGAACAATCATTAAAGGATGACTACAATGATCATCTAACTAGTAAACGAACCTTGTATACTAACAAGGCCATTCCTCATTGTTTGTTATGGTGTATTTGGAAGGAGAGAAATAGTAGATGTTTTGAAGACATCGAGAGTTCCATGCCTGATCTTAAGTATCTTTTTTTCCGAACCTTACTTGATTGGTTCTCTGTGTGGAGAAGCCATCATTTTCTTTCTATTTTGGATTTTCTTGACTTTTGTAATGTTCGTCTTTGATTTGTTCTCCCTTGTATACTCCCTGTGTACTTGGGTGACTCTCTTTTTTATATCAATGAAATTATCTTTATTACTTATAAAAAAAAAAAAGTAAACGATCATCCGGACACGCAAGGCAAGAATCAATTGCATGTCCAAACGCACAACCAATGCAAAATACCAAAGTATTTGCATTAAGGATACAAGATCCAACAAGGGCACAAGTGTGTAGTACTCAAGATAAACTAAAAGTACTAAAAAAATGCTACAAAGCAATGAGATAAACACAAAGTTCTGAATATTAAACTGGAATTTAAACCAAAGTACTTAAAGCTTTAAAAGAAAGCAATGTAAATAAGCATGTTCTAGAAACTATGGCAAAAGAAAGTAAACAACTAAACCACCAAAAATTAACCAAAATGTCTATGAAGTGCATGTGCTACGCTATGCTCCCCCTTAAAATGTGCAACTCCCCCTCAAAACTTTCTCCCCCTTTTTGACTAGAATGACCAAAGGAGCTAGAATTGCTCAGATTCTGAATCGGATCCTTGCGCCATCTCCATATCCTCAATCTGCGATGATAATGCAGTGATTTGACCTAGAATGTAAGCAAACTAATTCGTTGTGTGCTGCACATGAGATTCGAGCATGCCATACATTTGTTCTACCCTTGCAATAAGGCAATCAAGACGATTGGGTCCCTTTGGTTGTGTTTGGGAAGATGGCTGTGTAGAACTCTCTGGGGCTAAGGTGAATCTGTCAATCTCATCCTCTCTGTCCCCATGTTCTGCTTCAACATTAGCCCTTGGGATTTGAGAAAAACCGGTTTTTGATCCGGTGATGTGGGCTTGGCTCTGGGTCATTGTATGAGGACCAATGGGATAAGTCCCTTTGCACGATGGTAAGTCTGCTTGGTACCTTCAGCTTTGTCTTTGCAATGAGACCCATGATGAGAGAAGGAAATGGCAATACTGTCCTTGAATTCCTTTTGGTGATGCTCTTTGTTAGGAGGTGATAGATATGACCACATATGTCGATCTCCTTATGTGTGAAGAGATTATGCAGGAAGATAGTTCTTGGTGCGGACAATGTTGTCAAGTTCGTCACTAGGTAGAGATTGTAGATCATTACATAAGCCAATGTCCTCATTTCCGCATTGAAGGGAATGGTATTCATTGACCTCTTTGTGAGAGAACCACCGAGGAGCTCTGCCATTGGCTCAAGAGAGTCCAATTGATCATCATATTGCACGGTAATTGGCTGAGAGGGTGGAAGAACTTTGAGGAATTCTTGGATTGAGTCCCTTGTAATCACAAATTCCTTGTGACGCACCCAGTAGTTAATGTGGTCTCCTTCCACTAGGGCATTAGCGAAGAATTCCTTGATGAGTTCAGCATACACATTTCCACTTGGATTCAACAGCTTTGTCCAAGTTATCTCATTGAATATTTCAGGAATTGCAGTGTTTTCAAGGGTCTCCATTCGAACAACCCTCTCCATAATGATTGTTGCCTTTTTGTAAAAGTCATTGTAGGCCATGTCTGTCTCAATGGAGCGGAAATTTGTTGAGTCCGTGCGAGCACGCTTTAAGGATTTCTTGATGGCAGAATGTTTTGTAGGAGACATCTGCACAACAGACATAAAGCACAAAGAGAAAACAAGTGCAAAAACATAGACAAGAACACAAACTTAATTAGTGTCAAGTTAGTTCATAAGAAATAAGCACAAAAACTAAAAACAGAGCACAACAATGTCAAATGAACATGCTTTAAGTGCTAAAACATGTGAATATCACTAAAATACAAAAAAAAATTCACGCGTGTGCATGAGGTGTGCATGGTGTGCCTAGGAGATGCATTGGCAAGGCATGGTGAGGCACATGTGGGTCAAATTGTGTAAAACACACACCCAAAGATCAAAACATGTTAAACACGTTCAATCAAGGGTAAACCCAAGATTTGGAACTCATTTGAGTCTAGACAACTCAAAATGCCACTTGAGCATTTTATCAAACACATGGAATGCAACACTACACTACACAAATGAGCAATGCATGAACAAATGAGAATATGCCTAAATACAAGATCAAATTGCCAGAAGGGGCCAACACAGATACAAACAAGACGAGGGGCAAAGCCCAATAAAAAATTTGAATTTTTTTTTCCCAAAATCATAGTTCCCAACCCCTTTTTTGAAAATCTCCAATTTAAGAACCCTAAACCAAATTCTGCATTATCTAAAACGAAAAGTTGAAAAGAATGTTAAGAAACATACCTTTGAAGAGATTTTGCAGAGATTTGGACTTGAAATTGGAGGGTTTTGAGTGAAAATCAAATATGGGTTCAGAGAGGTTCGAGTGAGGTGAAGGAGGGAACTCAAAAGTGTTTTAAAAAATCAGTCACATCAGCCCTATTAAAACTGGAACACGTGTTTTTCGTTGGTTAGATAGTCGCGAAATTACTCTCGAAAAACACATCTGAAGCACAAGATCTTTCGTGGGAAGCCTTTAGTCGCGAAGCAGTCGCGAAAGTCTCTGTATGAAATTTGTGTTTTCTAGTTTTTGCCTTAACCTCTTTTCGTGAGAAGTGCTTAGTCGCAAGCTTCTCGCGAAAAGGTCTCTAAACAAGTTTTTGAAGAACAACAAAAACAATGCATTTTGAACAAAAACTTAAATCACGAAAGTATAAAAACACTTTCAAAAACATATAAAATACTCAAAAATCTTTTTGAGTTTGATCGGCAAGCAATTGAGCATAACATCAAATTTGATCATGTACAATCATACAAATGAAATAAGCATTCATTGAACAAAGTCTTCTGTGTTGTGTGCGAGTATCAAAAATGGAATAGTCTTTAATCTAGAGTGAAGCTTCAATAATCAATTCAATCAAGTCATACATAACTAGTACTAAGTCAAGTGGACTATCTCAATTATAGAAATGAACATATATGATCTCCCACAAGAAAATGATTACATCTCTTTGAAGCTTTTCATTTGGCTTCTTTATAAATCATAACATTTGATAATTTTTGAACAATACATCTCATTTTGAGATCGATGCTTGAAATTTGGAATATTTTAATTTTGAGAGTAAGCTTTTGGCTATTTGAGGCACCATACATTTCAATACAAGTCGCTTTCCCTTTTTCTTAGTCAAATACTAGCATGTGCGACGACTTTTGCAACTCAATTTATCTTTTCGAGATTAGACATATGATGATCTATAAACAAAAATATAAAAACGTGGGAAAAAATATAGGCATAAGTCTATGCATGTATTAAGACTAACAAGACTATTGACTAATCATTCATGACAAGTTTGAAGATCGATTTACAACATCACACATAAATTTCAAGATTTTTATCACAAAGATAGATGTGCATACAAAACAAGCTAAGCTCGTAAATGTACTACGCTATTAGTACGAAGGTACTAGACCAAATTCATATGTGATATACACAAAACAAGCGATCAAACTTCTCAGAGATTTTTCAATTTTTATTGGTTTTTGAATTTTTCAACACACTAAAAAACATAACAAGAAAAGTAAAATCAACAAAAACAAGAACAAAACGCAACTTGCAAAAGAAACATGCTATGAACCGGAAGCAATAACACAAGAATATTTTGCATGAAATGATGCATGAACTTATGACTCTAAACATTGGAAGAATTAATGCATGGACATAGGGAGTAATCATGCATGAGTACCCTTCTTTACCCACACTTTGCGAGTGTTTTGGGTGAGAACCTTGGATGGAGGGGTACGACCAACATAGCTTTCCAACCTCGGAGTGTAGCTAGCAAGGCATAGGGAGATGTTCTTCAACATTTCCATGACATCGCCAATGAGATGTCCTTCATTCTCTTCTTTAGGTTGTGCTTACTTTGACCTTTTCTTTGGACTTTCTTGACCACGCATGGAGTTAGCCTTCTTGAGTGCATGAAGTTTGAAACAATTGGGTCTTGTGTGCCCTTGAATGCCACAATGATGACACACATGCTTCACTTGAGACCCCTTTTGGTTTTTGTGTAATGACTTCCCTTTATCTTTTGGTTTTGCACTAGTGGTTCTCTTCTCAACAGCAGAGGTCTCAGTCTCAGGCTTCACTTCTTTAAGTTTCTCAACACTCTTGGCTGAAACAAACCTCTCTTCCTTCTTGGGTTTGCTGTTGGAGCTTCTTTCTCCGGTATAACCCAAACTGGTCTTGTCATGTGACGATTTTTGTAAGGATAACACGCTGTCAAGTTTCTTGGTGGAGATACGCTCAACCTTGACATTAGCTTGGATTATTTCAAGTTCGAGAAACTTGATCTTAAAGTAAGCTTCAACCAGCTCTCCCTTGAGTCCTACTTCACATTTTGCCTCTTTAAGTTGCACAAGAGTACATTTATGCCCTTCTTCATCTTTCTCACAGCATGGTTAGCAACCTTGGCATATTTTCCAGAATCTTCTAGCAAAGAATCATATGCTTCTTGAAGGTTGTTTTCACCTTCATTTTGACATACATCTGCATCTTCCGATTCTTCAACTTCCTCTCCCTCGGAATGCTTACCAAGTTCATTTACCAAATTGCTCAATTCATCCCTAGAATCAACGGAGGTAATCGCCATGAAAGCCCTGTAGTTCCCGTTACTGTCACACTTTTCTTCCGTGTCTGAGTTTGAGTTTTCAGAGTCGCTAAGAGTAGTGGCAAACACCTTACCCTTTCCTCTCAAGTAATTAGGACATTTTTTCTTGATGTGTCCATGGCCGTTGCATTCGTAGCGCACAACTCCTTGGGGGGAGTTGAGTCCTTCCCATCTTTCTTCCTGAACTCCTTCCTACCACATTTGGATGATGAAAACTTTTCTTTGCTGAAAGACTTCCTATTGTTCTTCATGTTTAGAAATTTCCAAAAGTTCTTCGCAAGGAATGCTACTTCCTTCTCCACATCATCTTCTTTGGAGGAGTCATCCATTCTCTCATTAATGGTTTTGAGAGCAAGTGATTTTCTTGGCTTGAGAGAAGGCAGTCCAAGCTCATATGTTTGGAGAGATCCAATAAGCTCTTGAATCTTGATTTCATCCAAATTTTTGTTTTCTTCTATAGCAGTGACCTTTGCACGGTAGCTCTCCGGTAATGACCTTAAAATCTTTCTCACCACCTTAGCGTCCTAAATATTTTCACCGAGATTGAGCTTGGCAATCACGATTTCATTGAGCTTCCCATAGAATGAGTCAAATGACTCATCGTCACTCATCTTGAGTTCTTTAAATCGGGTGGTAAGCATTTGGAGCTTTGTGTCCTCGATTTTCTTGGTATCTTCATAGGTAGTCTCAAGAATCGTCCAAGCTTCCTTGGCGGTCTTCACATGCGATATCTTGTGAAATTCATTAGTAGACACACCACAAAAGATAACATTAATTGCTTTTGCTACTGACATTTGCCAACACAAGAGCTGCCTTGTCCCATTCGGACTTGGCTGTTGTGGGTCTAACATATCCATTCTCAACGGAATCCCATACAGACTCATCTATAGCACAAAGGAATGCCCTCATACGAACTTTCCAAAAAGCATAGTTGCTCCCATCAAAGTATGGTCAAGCATTGAGAGATTGTGACTGATCCATCACAAAAGGGGTCTTGGGTCGCACTTAGGTAATGAAACCACAATAAGTGCACCTGCTCTAATACCAATTGAAAGCTCGGATTTGTGTTAAAAATACAAGAATTGTTTAGACCCCAAATTAATAAATTACGGCTCGGTTGATTTTACTATAACTTAAATTCAGTGCGGAAATAGAGTATATGCGAGCGAACAAACAATAAAACTACTCTAAGCCATATTCAACGAATTACAGCAGTAAAATGAAAGCTAAAAGAGTAGGGAAGAAAAATGCAAACACAAAATAACACGCCGATGTGTTATCGAAGAGTAAACCGAAGAACTCGGCGAAAAACCTCACTGCTACCCTCCAAGCGGTAAATTGATCTACTAGACAATAAGTTGGGATACACGAATAGCAAGAGACCCTTCAAGCCTAATCTATCCAGTGCACCTAAGCTCTCTAAGCTCCTACTCCAACAAGGCTTCTTGGAATCGTGTCTTGTCTAGCTTTCCGGATCCGGCAATGCGCCCAATTGCATCCGCCAAAGCTTGACTTCTTCCAATACTTCCCAGTAGCACCAAAATCTCACTTTTGACACTCAGTATGGGTGTGGTAAGTGTTTGAGCTATCAACCTCTCAAGGATTTGGAAATAGAGAGGTAGAATTAGAGGAAAACTACAATGGATGATGTAGAGAATTGTGGGTATGACAATCTCTCTCTCAAGGGTTTGTGGTTAGGGTTTTCTCTCTGAAAAACTCTATTCAATATGTGGGTAATGATGGTATATATAGTATGTATGAGGTGGTAGTGGAGCAGATATGACAAAATAGTAAAATAGATTGTTTCGCGGGTATCTCGCAGGAAGGCTTTACCCGCGAGACACTCGCGAAAACCAGCTGTCACAATTTGTCTTGACTCTTCGCATTCCAATCATGTGCTGAGCACATGCCTCACTTCGCGAGAATGCTACTCGCGAGCTACTCATGAAAACTTCTTTTATCTTCAATAGTTGCCTTGAGTCTTCACAGTCTCTCTCTCTCACACAACCCTTAAAAATAAATCCCACATGAAATACAAGGTACAAAAGATTGAACAAAATTACAATCAAATTTGACACGGAATTAAAGCCAACAAAAAATAGTTATAAATTACAGCTTTACATTGTGAATCCTGTGGATGTGGGTGTTGCTTTGAAAATGTAGAGGGATAAGTAGCTAAGTTTGAAGTTTGTGTATTGTCTTTCTTCATGTTTACTTCAGAGAATACTATGCAAGTATGCTTTTGTATACATAATAGGAAGTTTGACCCTAATATAACATGCATTTAAGTACAATTAACTACCATCAAAATGCAAAAATTCCCAATGATAATCATAATATATTAACTTTTGATTTGGAAGACAATAACAGGTACCAGAACATTTAAAAAAATTAAAAATTAAAACTAATATTCAAGCAATTATACATATGAAATTAGCATATATGTAAGAGTATAAAGTAACCATCTCCAATGTTTAGTGCAGGGGGTACTTAAGCACGAAGGCCTCTTGGAGCCTAGGCACAAAGCACAAGCATGTCTGATGAAGTGAAGCATATATTTTTAAAAGTATAATATAATAAATTTGAAATTAACTTTAATTGATTTATATAACAATCAAGCAATCAGCTCATCACGTTGAAATTAAGATTTGACTGCTACATATCACATTTGGTTTATTATTAGTATTATCTTTAAAAAGCTCCAAAAAGTGCGCTTCAAGCTTGTTGAAAAAACTACAAAAAAAAAAAAAAAGTGTGCCTAAGGCGTGTTCCTGCAAATGCACCTTGCTTTATGTGCAGAAAGTGCTGAACTTCTGGTACTTTGCCTAAAGTGCTTAAAAGTGCACTTTTAGCAACAGTTCCTTAATGTACTCTATTCCTAAATCCCTAAAGTAACATTAATCAATTTGCTATTTTGTCCTTCAAATATAATTCAACTTTATATTCCTTTTAATGAGATTTTATCCCAGATAGTTTTAAAATAGCATTAAGTTTTTATTAAGGGAATTTTATTTCGACCTTAGCCATGTCCCAACCGTATACCAGCTGTGTCCCAACATATCTGACTTTAAAATTTAATTTAATATTTTTTAAATTCATGGACGCATATCCCAGCTGTATGGTATCCATATCAGACACGGATATATGAGCACTTCTGAAGTATCCGTGATTCCTAGACCTGGACTTTGAATGCTCCAGTAACTCTGATCTTCACCCTTATAATCATGATTTTTTTCCCCTCCAGTTTACATGTTCATTGGTGTGTTCACCTGTCACAGAACTACCAATTTCAATGTAGTGGCTTTGTTTTTGGATGTTTTTTACTTCTTTCAAATGTGGTTCAAGTCATGGTTAATTGAACAAAGGAATTCCTCTGGTTTAAATTTGAGATTGTTTTCGTTTTTTTTGTTAATGTAGCGGTACACCATTACAATCACTGGTGCTATACGGAGAATGTGTAGTAATCATACCAATGGTTTGATGTGACAGAACATTGGGAAAAAGGTTCTTTCTTGTTTGGCATCTACCAAACAATGGAGATTTTGTGGAAATCTAAAATGTACTGGAATTATTATTATGTTTTTACAAGTTATGCTTAATTTATTAATTAAAGAGACACCCTAGTACACAGGCAGGGTATGTAAGGTTTTTCTTAGGAATTACAATCTGCTGAAAGAATCAATGAAGTTTACAAAAGAATTGAAAAAAACATTTCCAAAAGCCCATGCCCTCCTGAATAGGGAATGTTGGAAAAGTGATTATTTACTGGTAGTTAGGAAGAATGTAGGTTCCCCTTATTATGATACCCAGATTATGTGGATTGGATTAAATAAGCGTGTGTTGTGCAGGTGTGTGCTGAGTGCCTGAGTCTCACATTGAGTGTTTACTGAGTTGAATGGAGGCAATGTAAGTGACTATGAGGAGTTCCAATTGTAACTTAACTAGTTCTTTTAGGGCATAGTGTACATGTGACCAACGCTTCCTCAGGCTATTACTAATAGTATTAGCGCAAACCTCGTACTTCCATGTGATTTGGGGGTATGCTACACGTGGAACTTGATGAGAACATCAAGAATTTAAGTGGGGGAGATTGTGCTTGCATTATGTGGATTAGATTGAATAAATGCGTTATGCGGGCATGTGCTGAGTGTCAATTGTAACTTAACTCTTCCTTTCGAGGTATAATGCAAATGTGGTAGCGCTTCCTCGAGTCATTACACTTCTAATTTGTTATGTGAAAAAAAATTGGTGAGATATTCATCATGGGTATTTAGCAAGCCTTTATTTTTAAATAACACCTGGAGCATATGCTTTTCTTTGATCTTGACATCTATGGGAACCTATTATCTTTTAGTTGGATACTGACTAAATGAGAAACAAGAAAGCACATCTTTTAAGTTTCTGTTTGTGATCCAGTTTTTCTTTAACATGTCATATGATGCTCCTTCTCTACCTGTATCTTGATTTTCCCCCCTTTTTATTTCTGATGCAAGATTGATTGATGCACTGGAGATGATGAAGCAAGGTGTGAAGCGTCTTCTTGTTGCGAAAAGTGTAGTATGGAAAGGCATGAGCAAGCGATTCTCTATTCTCTACAATGGTAAGTGGCTCAAGAATATTGATACTGCTACTGGCAGCAGTAATAACCTCAGTGCAAACACCAATCGGCCATCCTCGTCTTCCACCCCCATTCGTGATAAGTTTTGCTGTCTCTCAAGAGAAGATGTCATTCGTTTCCTTATTGGTTGCCTTGGTGCTCTTGCTCCTCTCCCTCTCTCCTCCATCTCCTCTCTTGGAGTCATTAACCCAAACTACTACTGTATTGAAGCCTCCCTGCCAGCCATCGAAGCAATTCAAAAATTTCCCAAAGACCCCAGTGCAGTTGCTGTTGTGGAGCGCATGCCAGATGGTCAGTGTAAGATCATTGGGGATATTTCTGCCACAAAACTATGGAAATGTGATTACTTAGCAGCAGCATGGGCTTTAGCCAATCTTTCAGCTGGACAGTTTGTGATGGGAGTTGAAGATAATGTGACCTCAAGGTCATTGCCTGATTTTGATGTAAATTCAACAGTTGGTGGCGATGACAAGTTAGGTAACGGAGGCGGTGGGTTGGCAAGATTGAAGAAATTCAGTAGTAGGAGTATTGGGTTCTTTAGCAACAATACTAGCCCCAGTTTTGGTGTCAGTAGGAGCATGTATAGGGGCAGAAGTGCACCCTTGACATGTAAGGTTACTAGTTCATTGGCTGCAGTCATGGCTCAGATGCTGTCTCACAGGGCTACTCATGTTTGGGTGATTGAGGATGAAAGTGATGATGTTTTAGTTGGGGTGTTGGGTTACGCGGACATTTTGGTTGCAGTGACCAAACTGCCTGCTGCGCCTATTCCTTCCAATAGGTCATCTGAGGCATTTGGCAGTGAAATTCAAACTTGAATTCTTTAATTTATTATTATTATTTTTATTTCATAGTAGTTGTATTCTCAGCAATAGTGTCCCTTTTGCAATTGTCCTCTCAGGATGTCTTAGAAACTTGGGCTTGCGAGACTCGTATGTTTGTCAAGATTATGTATAATTTTGTTGTGAAAAATGAAAATGTAGTAGTTTATCCAAAAAAAGAAAAAGAAAAAAGAAAATGTAATAATGAAATCATTCAGTTGTGATCCTGTACTATATATGCTTTAAATTTACTATTGGGGTACACAAACAAAGAGAATATTCAAATATATCTGAGGATTTGTTTGGTAGAGGAGTTTGAGTGATGTTGTTTGGGTGTTTTTGATATACGTGTGGGTGAAAAAGTGTGTTGAAATATGTGTAAAGTTGTTTAAAATGTGAAAATGTGTGTTAGAACCACACAACCAAAATGGCCTCAATCTTTATGAATGTTTCATCTTTTTGTACGAAACGACTTGATGTTCTCCTTGTCATATTCTTGATGGGGAAGCTTCAAGTCGTTTATCATCATCCTTTAACAGTTTTCGCTCCAATTTGCTTGTCGATTTTACCCTTCTCAAAACAAGAGCTGATGTAGGGATAGCCAAAACAATTGGACTAGATTGGAGTTAGCACCAAACCAAAGGTCATTTTTATCATTCATCAAAATATCAATTAATTCCAAAATGAGTACAATAGTTTACTTATAAAGGACTGTTAAACCCCATTTCTAATTGGCGTAAGAAACCCTAGTATTATTACAAAAATAATAATTCTTTCAAATATTAAAATGCTAATAGCTTAATAAACTATTAGGTCTTAAAATGTAAAAGGTAAATTTCACAAAACTACCTTGAGGTTGGAGGTATATTTTAAAATGGATAACACTTGTTTTTTGTCATCTACAAATATCTGAAGCTGAGAGAGAAGAGAGAGGTTTGAGAGTGAGAGAGACGAGAGAGAATAGAGAGTTTATATGTTTAGGGACAAAGTTGTCTTTTGAGGACCAAATTTGTGGGTTTTAAAATGTTTTGGACCTAGTTGGTATTATCACAAATCTCAGGGTAGGTCTGTGAAATTTACCCAATATAAAAATATGTAAAGTTGTGATTTACAACTATATTTTATACTAGCTTTATTCCATGACAAAAAGTGTTGTAATTGCTTTAATTTTGTTCCTTGTATTTTGTGAAATTTTTATTGTATTGGGTTTAGTATTAAGTTGGTGAAGAATCAAGCTTGAAATGAAGAATCAGTGCATTTTTGCGATTGGCTTGTGAGTATCTCGCGAGAAGAGTATCCCACGAAAAGGGCACATGAGAAGCACATGCTAGAAGCTGAAGAGTCGTGCCAGTTTAGAGGATTTCGCGAGTGTCTCGCGGGTAAGGCCTTCCCATGAGATACTCGTGAGATACTCGCAAAACTCTCTGCCTAGAGGTTTTTTATGTGTGACTGTCTTACCCTTCACCCATACTATATATACCCTTATTACCCACAAATGTGTAAAGAGGCCATTCAAAGAGAGAAACCCTAGATAGGTTTTCTACAACACACACACACACCCATCTTTTAGAGAGAGAGCTACCCATCCTTAGTGAGAAATCATTGTAACCTCTTCTCCTTCCCTCTCCCATTGTCATACCTTGAGAGGAGATTTGTACCCAAACACAACCCACACATTTTCAAAGTGTAGAGAGTGTTTTGGATCTTGGGAAGTTTTGGAGATTTGCCAAAAGAAGCCGGTGAGGCTTGGCAGAAGCAATTGGGTGTATTGTGGGATCCAGAAAGCTAAAGAAGACATGACTCCGAGAAGTCAATTGGTAGCAAGAGCTTGGAGGGCTCAAGTACATTGGGTAGACTAGGCTTGGAGAGTCTTTTGTTATTCGTGTACTCTAACTTTATTCTCTAGTGGATCGATTTACCACTTGGAGGGCGGCGGAGAGGTTTTTTGTCGAGTTCTTCGGCTTCCTCTTTGATAACACATCGCGGTGTTATCTTGTGTTTGCATCTCTCTTCCCTTACTCTTGTGCTTTACTTTTATTGTTTGTTGTCCATGTTTATGCACTAGAGTAGTATCGGTTCATTGCACATATTTACCCTTGTTTCCGCACTTTGATTAAGTAAGAGTAAAATCAACCGAGCGTAATTTTTAATTTGGGGTCTAAACAAGCTCTTGTATTTTAACACAAATCCGAGCTTTCAAAATACAATTGACTTAATACCTCTGTAACACCAATCTGAACCTAAACTTGGAATTGGATGGTGATTTCAATGTTGTGATTTGATCAAGGAGCTCGACTAGTATGGCTACAACCCATCTAATTTACCAAATGTGATGTGCTAAAGCATCAAGTAATGGACATGGAGGATGAAATATGCACTAGTACTATTAGACGAGTAGGGTCATGAAGAAGAGCAGATAAGGGAGGAAAAGGAAGACAAGAAGTGGGGAAGAGAAAAAAATAAATAAAACATCAAGTTGAAATTTAAATAGAATAAAAAGTAGAGCTTTGTACATAACTCCAAGGCAAACTTGGGTGCTGACGTGGATAGAATTAGACCTTACACGAGGGCCAACTGTGAGGAATGGGGGAAGAATGTTGGCTGAAGGCCACTTTCATCCCATGTCAACGGCATGACTATCTTGGGGAAGAGTGAAATATGCTCCTAGAATGGACACCCAATACTAGCGTAAAAGGGAGATAGTAACCTCCTATGGCTAGAAGCTATAAAACACCTCTCATTGGCTGAACTTGTGCTAGAACATTGCTAAGGACATGTGCATCACTCCTAACCTCCTTGAGGTCCCTTTCCTTGTTTATGCCTTTGGCCCCCTATGTTGTAGCAGAGCCACTCTTCATCCCACTACCCTGATATTGGCGTGTCTTCTCTCTCCTCTAGCCATAGTATACTACAATAGCTGTATTAGGGTAAAAATGGGCGAATGAGGGCCTGACACCTATCCTAATGTACCTAACAACATTCCTTTTACTATAAGAGGAACATGTTGCTGAACAATGAGGGTAAAAACATAGAAAAATAGAGAGAAAGAGGCAAAAGTTTGGGTAGGAAAGTGAGATAAAAAGAGAGGCTCTCTTTGGAAGAAGATGACCATTGTGTAAAAACCTAAACTTTCATATAATAGAAAGCTTTAAGGAGTGAAGGATATTCTATCCTTCACTCAATCATGGTTTTGCATCCCTTCTCAAGGGTTTTCCATGTATGTTACACATCCTCTTTACTTTCTTTGCTTTGCCTTTACATTTATCTAGACATTAGAGTGTTAGAGTTTCCATTTTTATTGTTCATGAGCTCTTGCACTTAAATGTACTGTTAGATCCATAGCTTATTTTCTTTTACAAGCTTGATAGTCTAACTTGCACATACATATTTAGCAACTCCACTGGGGAGAATCTCTAGCTGTTTTCCCTTTATTATATTCTGGTTATTCTCTCTTTGTTATATGTCTAGTTATCTTTCTCTTTGGTTGTTCAATGCCTCCGAGAAAGAAGAACGCAGTGGCATAGACAAGTTTAGGTGAAGAGCAACAGGTCAAAGTAAGCATGGATCATGTTTCCATGCACACTGAAGGTATAGAATCCTCTAAAGTGGTCAAACAACCCAACAACCGAGATCTCGTGGCAGCTATAGAGGACCTTCAACATTCTCAAGCCACTATGTGGGCAGAGTTTCAGTCCTTGTGCCAGAGGACATCCACTCCTTATACGCCACAAGGAGGCTAACCATCTCAGGGAGAAACCGAGAGGTCAAATGCAGTTCCACCTCTAAACCAAAAGCAGAGGGCACCATAACAGCCCAATGAGCCTCAAGCATCTCCATACTTGAGTAGGGAGGATATTGTGGCCATTTTACTTGAGGGTAGAAAGGTGGAGAGTTTTGCTTACAAGACCTCCTTTTCTTGAGGAGATGGCTAGAAAGCCTTATCTCGCTAACTACACACCCTTTATCTTTCCTAAATATGATGGTATGATTGGGAATGCCAAAGAGCATACTAAGAGGTATGTAGATGCTTTGGCAGCTCACTCTCATAACCATGAGTTGAGACTTGGGTAGTTTTCTAAATCCCTGGAAGGCCGGGCTTTTACTTGGTATACCAACATTTTACTGAGGTCGGTCTTAAACTAGAATGATATGGCTACTTAGTTCACGAAAAAGTTATTTGCTTTGGATGAAAAGCTTATTCTACCAGATTTGCAATAGGAGAGGTAGAGGATCTCTTGGGAGTTATTGGACTACCTTTGTAGATTTAATGACCTCTCTCTATATGTTATGACCCCATAGAGGAAGAAAGATTAGTGGATATCTGCATTGCTGGGATGTTGCATGAATACTGCCCTTATTTAGAGAACTTGTAGATCCTAAGTTTCACAAGGCTGATGGAGGCTTCCAGAAGAACCAGCATGTCAGTGAGAAAGCCTTCCAAGAGCTCAACTTCACATACCACAAGTGCTCCTAAACAATCATTAAAGCGAGAGAGTAAAAAGATAGAAGAAGCTGTGGTTGAAAATGATGGAAAATACATGTTTGCATCACATACAAAACATACACAGCGGAAAATTAATAGATCTACTTCATTTGCAATTGATAACATGTACTATGTAAATTTTAGAATTCTAGAACAAGAGAGCGTACCTTGGTGCAGTGAAATTCAAAACCGAAATCAGAAGTACTTGGGAATACTTTTAATCTTCACTCCAATTCCACTTTACGCCCAAGAAGTGTGGTCTCTCAATTAGTTTCAAAGGGAGAATGATAGAGTGTCTCACTCTCTTTTTCACACATATAAATTCTGTATGTTTCTCTCCTTATAACTAATTATCTAATTGGGCTAACCTTTTGGGCATTTCCAATTGGGCTTTAGTGTGTGGCTTGGAGTGGGACCAAAATGGACCAATAAGACACTAGCTCCAATGGGCCTTGGACTTTTCTGTTAACTCTTGACAAGTCCAAAGTTACCATTAACTATATTTAATACCACTATATAAATATAGTTGCACTCTAGACCTTATTTATAAATTATATCCCAATACTTTATTATACATGCAACCCCTTCATAAAATATTCGCAGTAATACAAAGTCATGAATGTAGACTGCCACTTTGTAAATTACTGCATCTTGTCCTTGAGTACCCGGTTTAATCCTTTAAAGTTATTCATCATATATTTATGAAATCCAATTTCATAAATATATACTTTAGTAACTTCTTACCAAAGTGGTTAGGCTTAACTCTTTGAATAACTTATCTCAAGGGAATATTTTATATCTCCGTTAAGAGACTATGAATTCCATCTTGAGAACATATGTTCCATCAACACAAAATGTGGCTGCCTAATATACTGAGGTTTTGACTGTTACTTTAGATCTCACTCTTGATATATCAAAGCAACCTACAGTTCATGATCAGGTCCATTATCCTTTCAGGATTAAAAGTTCATGTAAATAGAAGTCGTGAGATTTATTATTCATTTGACAGTTGTTAGGAGAATAATAAATCTTACAGCGGTTCAGTTCGATATGTTTTAACTCTTAAAACATATCAACACATTAACTAGAAGTCTCCACTTCCATGATCAAGACAAATCATCTTAGTTGATATGTTATAGTCTTTGTAGATGAAATGCCCAATTTCATCACCGACTATGAACTATAATTTTGAGTTTACAAAGAACTTGTGATTTATATCTTCTATGACTTTTCACATAAATCACATACTATGCATCTCATGGACTATATGATAATGTCCCATATTCATGTTACTATTATTTTAGATAATAATAAAACAACTTTATCAATCAAAATATTAAGTCATACATCATGTCATACATAATATCACACATAATATCATACATAGCATTATACAATAGGACTTAAGGGTTTAATCCTAACAGAAAAAAAAGCAGGTTACCAAAGGCAAAAAGAGGGAGAAAAGTAGTATTCCTCCCCCCTTCTTTGTCTCAGCAGAAGAACTATATAGCATCCTAGATGCTTGGGTGAAGGATGGTGTGGTGGTCTTGCCTAACTATAAACATTAGCCAACAGAGAAAGAAAAATGAGGTGCGCTTTACTATAGGTATCACAGAAGAAATGACCATTACACCATAGATTGCTACGCTTTAAGAAATATTTTTCATGAGAAAGTGGCCAAGGGTGATTTGGTCATAAAAAATGGAAAGTGTACAAACCATAGAATGCACAGACTTGAGGTAGTTATGACCTTTTTCATAGGCTGTAAGGGTCCTATGGAAGAAGAAGCCGGGACTGTGGCCAGTAGTAGTTCTGTACCCCTACCTTGGTAGGATAAAGAAATGGCGTTACGGATCCAACAAGATGACAAAATTCATTCCTTTCTTAAAGGGATAGGCCTCAGACTATTGCCTAGGAGGGAGGCAGCATAGGCCTTGACCCGAGTGGTGGAAAGAAGCCAGAGAATGGCTGCTTCTGAGAGAAGTTTGTTGCAAGTAGCTTATCAAGAAACTAGGAATTGGTGATTTTCTCCTTAAGGGAATTAGGCAACCAATCTGTTGATGGAGAAAAACCCTTATATGTCACCACCTTCTTGAGAGCCTTTTAAATTAAATGGGCTTTGGTTGATACCTATGCTTCAACCAATATCTTGCCCTTCCTGACATTGGATGCCTTAGGTATTCACAAGAAAGAATCATCCGAGAGCAACTTCAAGTGGCAAGGATAACGGGCGTTACAACAATGCACTTTAGGGCATGTATCCTTGAATTTGAGGGTAGGGCCTATCAAGGCACATACTCTTGTGCGTGTAATGGATGGTGATACTTCATACCATATCATTTTGGGCCACCCTTGGCTTAAAGCACACAAAGCTGTAGATTCTACATATCACCAATGTGTGAAGGCTATTTAGAGAGGCAAACTTATGACTACTGAGGCCACTAGGATACCTTATGATAGGGTAGAACTCGACTTCCTTTCAATGTCACTATATTAGAGAGGGAGGAGGAAGATGATGGAGAAGTACTAGAACCTAAGAGGCCTTTTAAGATAAAGAGGATCACCAAGCCTGATGGCAAGCTGGTATACGAGTTCTAATGGTCAGAGGAAAGGGGTCCAAAGAATGGCAGGCCTAACCCCTTTAGCCTTACTCAACAGCCAGAAGAGGTGCATGTAGTTGAAGAACCCTTAAAAGAAGCCCCTGCATGTATGAATGATGTTGTCAAGAATGTTTAGGAAGAACTCATTGAGGTCAACTTAAATGATGGGGGAGAAGAAAGGTCAGTCAAGATAAGCAAAAGCCTACCAAAGGGAGAAAGGAGAATGCTGGTAGCTTTGTTGAAGGAATACAAAGATTTTTTTTCTTGGAATTATGGTTAGCCAACATAGTTCTTGTGAAGAAGAAAGGCGAGCAGATAAGAATATGTGTGGACTTCAAAGATCATAACAAGGCTTGTCCTAAAGATGAGTTCCCATTGCCTAGTGTCGACATTCTAGTGGATACAATTTCTAGTCACGAGCGCTTTTCCTTCATGGATGATTATAACAACCATATTTTCATAGAACCAACAAATATTTGGCAATGTCCAATGTCCAGCAACCATTTTCAGGACACCCTTTGGCAAATATTACCATAAAATGATGCCCTTTGGGTTGAATAATGTTGGTGCTACTTACCAAAGAACCATGACCTTGATATTTCGTGATATGTTGCATAAATAGGTGGAAGATTATGTTGATGACCTGGTGCTAAAAGCAAAGAACCCTGTTGAACATTTATTACACTTCAGACAAGTTTTTGAAAGATGCAGAGAGTATAATCTAAGGATGAACCCTTTAAAGTACGCCATTGGGGTGTCCTTAGGAAAGTTCTTAGGGTTCTTTATTCAAAAGAGAGGGATTGAATTAAATCCCACTAAAGCTAAGGCAATAGTTACGCTCACTTTGCCAACGACTTTAAAAGAGTTAAGGAGATTTGTGGGGAAGGCGTCTTACCTGAGAAGGTTTATCCCAGGGTTGGCTGAGATCTTAAAACCCTTGGTTGAGCAAACCAAGAAAGGGACAGCTTTTATGCGGTGTGATCAATGCGAGAGAGCATTTAAGAAGATATAGTCTATTCTAATTGATTCTCATACAATGTTTGCTCCATCACCTAGCAAGCCTCTTTTGTTGTATATAGCCAACAAAGAGCTATCAATGGAGGCCCTTTTAGCCTAGGAGCAGTAAGGTGTAGGAAAGCCAGTGTACTACATCAGCAGGTTCATGAAGAGATCAGAGCTAAGGTATTCCACAACGGAAAAAGATATGTTCATCCCTAGCTTTCGTTGTGTCAAAGTTCAATCATTACTTTCTAGGGCATCCTATACAACTGGTGAAGAAGAGTGATCTCGTGAAGTACCTCCTAACCCGCTTTCAATTATTGGGGAGACTAGCTTAATGGGTCATCTTGACATTGTGCCATGATATTGAGTGCATAAGACCATCTGCCATTAGAGGGCAAATAGTGGCTGACTTGCTAGCCAACTTCCCAAGGACTAGTGATTTCTCACTTCCCCAACAGGAGTTCTGGTGACAGAGGAGCAAGAATGGTCTATGCACTTTGATGACTCTTCTACTGCCACGGAGGGGGAATAAGAGTGGTGTTGAAGTCACCAAGGGAGAAACACATGTTTGCCTACAAGCTACATTTGCCCTGTTTAAACAATGAAGTAGAGTGTGAAGCCCTAGTGGTGGGATTGAAGGCTGCCAAGAGACTTGGCATAAATTGGTTAAAAGTATTTGGGGATTTCAAGTTAGTCATTAAGCAGATAGAAGGACCTATGGGGTGAAGAATCCTAGCTTGGCCCCTTAGGCCGTGTATAAGGCCATAGGACAGGAACTCATGAAACAAGTCACCTCCATAGAATGCAAAGTGATTAACTGGAAGGAAAACAAGTCGACTGACTCAGTGGCCACCCTAGCCACCAGATATGTGATGAAGAAAGAGAAGATGATACTTCGGGTAAAGAAACAACCTAACCTAATCAAAGGCAGTTTGTGCCTTCTAGAAGATTGGTGAGAACCTTTTTTGAAAGCTATAACCCAAGGTAGGGATGTTGGGTTAACTTTATCACCTAATATGAAAGACTTCCTCAAGATCAATGGGGACTTTTTTTTCAGAGGAGAAAAAGGATTAATGATGAAATGTATCTTAAGACAAGAAGGGCTAACACAACTACATAGGTTACACCATGATATTTGTGGGGTGAACCTTGATGTCAACATATACATAAGACTATAGAGGCTAGGGGTCTTTTGGCCAGAGATGGCTAGTGACACCAAAGAAAAGCAGAGAGATTACAAGACTTTTTTTATGATACCCCCAGATCAAGCAGAGTGCTAAATGACGAAATTCAAGAAGAATATGGGTAGGATCCATACCTGAGATACCTCTTAGAAGGTGTACTACCTGCTGATTGGTTGAAAATGGAAAAGCTAAAGAGATATGCAATAAAATTCAAGGTGGTGAATGGGAAGTTGTTTAAGAGGAGCTTCCAAGGGAAATGGTTGGTCTGCATTTCTAGCAAGGAAGTAAAGGGTATTCTCTCAGACTGACATGAGGGAGAGCTAGTAGGACACCCTGGTAGCAAAAAGTTATGGCAAATGGCTTTGCACTAGGGATACTACTAGCCTACCATGCAAAGAGGTGCCCAGGATTTTGCAAAGAGATTTCAAGATTCCAAAGGTGGGGAGATGAGATACATACTAGCCATTAAAGCCTCCACCCAACAATGACTCCATATCCTTTTCACAGTTGGGGGCTAGATTTCATAAGTCCTATAAATCCCCTTTTCGAAGGATATATCTGGATCTTGGTAGCCACTGAGCTATTTACCAAGTTGGTGGAAGCTGTGGCCATGAAGAAAGCAACAAGTAGCTCAATGGCTAATTTTCTATGGGAGAATATAGTATGTCATTTTGGGTTTCCAAATAGAATGGCACACCATTCCTGAATAATGGCACACCATTCCTAAATAAGGATGTGCACCGTTTAACAGAGTGGTATTCCATCACTCACACGACCTCTACACCTTATTATTCCAAAGGAAATGGACAGGCTGGCCTCCAATGAAAGGTTACTAAAGATATTGGGAAATATGACTAAGGAGGATGGAAAAGGATGGAGAAAGTAACTTTCTACAACTCTGTGGGCTCATAGAATAGCCAAATCACAAGCTATAGGAGCCTCACCCTTTTCCCTAGTCTATGGCCTGGAGGCTGTCATGCTTAGGGGTGTTACGGTGATGATCTGTGATGCTGAATATTGAACTCTTGAAGTAAATTCTCCACCTCTCCTTTGAAATGCAGCCTATAATTTGAGTTTATTTCATGTGGTACCCCATATCGATAGATGATATTAGTTTGAATGAACTGGGCAACTTTCTTTGAGTTTAACACCTTGTATGAGGTAGCTTCAACCCATTTAGTAAAGTAATCAATGGCCACCAGTATGAATTCATGACCATTTTATGCTGTTAGGTGGATCTTCCCAATAATATCTATTCCCCATGTAGAAAACGACCATGGTGAAGTCATGGTATGTAACGACATTGGTGGCATGTGTTTCAAATCTCCATGAACTAGGCACTGATGACATTTCCGAACATGAGTTGCGTAGTTTGCTTCCATAATAATCCAATAATAACCCTATCTCATTATCTTCCTGAACAACATGTGTGCATTCATATGTGGCCCATAGCTCGACTCATGGACCTCTTCAATTTCTCTGCTATGCTTCCTTAGTAGTCATACAAAGGAGATGAATTTCGTCATATGACCTTTTATTCAACCTTTCACCACAAATAATGTAATTAGTGGACAACCTTCGGATGGTCAATTGGTCGTTCTTATCTGCAGACTTTGGGTATGTCCCCTCCTTGAGATACTGTAGGATATCTAAATACCATTCACCCTTCCCATTCAGTTCTTATTCTCCCTCTATTGACATACAGTACGCCGACTCTTCCTTTTGTTCTACCATTATTGGTTGTACTTGAACTTGCAATCTGGTTCTTTATTCTTGGCATATATTGGTATCGAATCTTCCTAAACTTTGATGCCAATTTCTAAAGGCTTTCATGATAAGGCATTAACTTCTCTTCCTTTATCTTCCACCTATTTTGAATCTGAAAAATTATCAAAGCTGAGTCTTCGTATACTTCCAATTCTTCAACTCCAAGACTGAGGGCTGCTTGGAATCCTATAATACAAGCTTCATATTCTGTGGTATTATTAGGGGCTAGAAAGTTAAACCTACCAGAAAATGGGATATGCGTCCCTTTGGAGGAATTAAGAGAACTCTAATGCCACTCCTATTTTGATTAGTTTTCCCATCAAAATACTGTTAGGGTTTGTGCCCTAAATCCAATTTATTGGCATGTCATAATTAATTAAATTGTTTAATTAAATGAGACTATTGATAAATGAACTAAAGGGACATTATCATAGTCCAAGAGATGCATTGTATGTGATTTATGTGATTTAGTCACAGAAGATGTAAATCACAAGTTCTCTGTAAACTCAAAATGTAGTTCGTAGTCGGTGATGAAATTGGGCGTTTCATCTGCGAAGACTATAACACATCTACTAAGATGATTTGTCTTGATCATGGAAGTGGAGACTTCTAGTTGATGTGTTGATGTGTCTTAAGAGTTAAGACATATTAAACTGGACCGCTGTGAGATTAATTATTCAATCAACAACTGTCACCAAAATAATTAATCTCACGACTTCTAATTTCATAGACTCTCAATCCTGAGAGGATAGTGGACCTGATCATGAAATGTAGGTTACTTTGATATATCAAGAGTGAGATCTAATATTCACGGTCAAAACCTCAGTATGTTGGGTAACTACACATAGTGTTGAGGCAATACATATTCTCAAGATGGAATCCATAATCTCTTTTAGTAGAGACATGAAATATCCCCTTGAGATAAGTTTAATGAGAACTGGTTATTCAGGGCGCCCACATTAGTAAGGAGTTACTAAAGCTTATATTTATTGAAATTAGATTTCAATAAATGTGAATAACTAAAAGATTAAACCGAGTACTCAAGGATAAAATAGTTGTTTACAAAGTGACAGTTTATTATAACTTCGTTCAACATGGATATTTCATGGAGGGGTCAAATGATATCATTAGAGTCTTGGGATATAATTTATTAATAAGGCCTAGAGTGCAATTATATTTATATAGTGGTATTAAATATAATTAATGATAACTTTGGACTTGTCAAGAGTTGACAGAAAAGCCCAAGGTCCGTTGGAGCTAGAGTCTTATTTGTTCCCTTTGGTCCCATCTCAAGCCACAAACTAAATCCGAATTGGGTAGGCCCAAAAGGCTAACCCAATTAGATAATCAGATTTTATTTAATAAGAGTTATTAAATAAAGTAACTACTAAGGTAGTTAGAATGTACGTATGATGAAAAGAAAGAAAACAGTTTTTCTCTACAAGGAAAAGAAGAAGGATTTTTCTTTTGAGAATCAACGTACATAAAGACTGATTGAGAGACCACACTTTTTGGGCACCACGTGGAATTGAGATGAAGATTAAAGGTATTCTCAAGTCTTGGTTTTGAATTTCACTACATCAAGGTACGCTTTCTATTCTTTGTTCTAGAATTCAAGGTTACATGTTATCTCTCATAAATGAAGTAGATCCGTGTTTGTTGTTTTCGTTGTGTGTTTTGTATGAGATGCAAAACCAATTTTCCAACAATTGGTATCAGAGTGGTCTTCAATATCATGCTTGTATAACATGTGATTGAGTTTTAGAATTAAAGAAAACTATTTCCATAGTTGTGAAAATTATGCAGTCATTTTTCTGCATATTTTAGTTTTGAAACTATTGTTTGATTAAAACTGATTTTGATGTTATGATGGTGTTTAAGTTTGATTATATATTATTCCTTGCCCTGCATTATATATTTTTATGATCAAACAGTATGTTAATGCTAGAATTAAAGTATTTTTGTTATTGGTTAAAAATCCTTTATTGAAATTTATTCCTAATGAGATTAGGATTATGTTTACAAGGGTTTCTAGCATTATTAGGGTTCTTGATAATAATCTTGAAAACCTTAATGTTTGATTTATGAATCTTCATTCATAAAATCAAAAAGGTGTTTTTGATGGAAGAACAATGAAGATGTCAAAATTAGTTACCTGAAAATTCTGAGAAAATTTAGTTTTGCATTTTTCGATTGATCGAGTAATAGGTTCGACCAATCAAAGGCACTGAATTTTGAAGTTTCACTTGTTTTTGACTAGGTGTTAAACTTTGATAAAAAGTAAGGTTGTGTGATTACTTTTATAGTCCTATAAAGTTAAGGACATACATTAATAATTTCAATACAATCCACTTGTTCTAAAATTTCTAGTGGGAGAGAGATACAAGGGTTGGATCTCACGGTTTCCATTATCGTTTCATAGTAGTGTGGGTAAGAACCTTGTCTTGGCGTATATGTCTCGCAATCCCAAAGGAGGGTGTTTACTTCATAGTACTACAAGATTGAACTACCCATTTAAAATAGTGTGAACAAACACCTCGTCTTGGCGTATATGCCTCGCGATCCCAAATGAGAGTGTTTTGTTTCATGGTACTACAAGTTTAAACATTATAAAGGGAGATGAAATGTGGCTACACATGATTCTAGATAATGGTGTACACTAGACTAAGTGTAATGTTAACCTCCCAAAGGAGATATGTCATTATTACTTAGAGGCTGAAGGAAAAGTGGAAAATTATTTTTGTTTGGTAAGAGTTACCATGATAGCATTAATAATGAGAATATTTCTCACTTGGTCATAGTGATTGGTATAAACTCACTACCGAGGAATATTAATTGCAAGATTAGGTTGTTATTGCACCTAATATAATATGGTTTTAGGGTTCCATATTATATGGTTATGGTTGCAAAATATAATGTCTTGGTATTTAAGTTCATAGTCTCAAAATGAAGTTGTCATAAATTTTTGTTCTCAAATTACTATTTTAATTGAATCACATTAACTAAGAAATAATTTTGGACATGGTGCTTAACGGAGTTGAAGTAGATAAATATGTTTCATTTTAGCATTGTCATAATTTCCTATACATTATGCATTTATGGAAGATAGCTTATGATGTGATCATAGTCTCCATTGAAATGCTAAAATGTTACATTGGCTTGTATCTTAATTGTACTATAGCATGAGATGCAAGAGTTAGTACTAGATTTAGACTTTATATTTGTTAGGATTTATGCCCTAAAAATCCAATTTATTGGTATGTAATAAACAATTAAATTGTTTAATTATACGAGACTATTTATAAATGAACTAATGAGACATTATATTAATCAATGAGATGCATTGTATGTGATTTAGTCACAGAAGATATAAATCACAAGTTCCTTGTAAACTCAAAATGTAGTTCGTAGTCGGTGATGAAATTGGGTATTTCATCTGCGAAGACTATAACATATCAACTAAGATGATTTGTCTTGATCATGGAAATGGAGATTTCTAGTTGGTAATTGATATGTTTTAAGAGTTAAGACATATTGAACTGGACTGCTGTGAAATTTATTATTCTCCTAACGACTGTCAAATGAATAATAAATCTCACAACTTCTATTTACATGAACTCTTAATCCTGAGAGAATAATGGACTTGATCATGAGGTGTAGGTTGCTTTGATATATCAAGAGTGAGATCTATTAGTTACGGTCAAAACCTCAGTATGTTGGGCAGTCACATTTAGTGTTGATGGAACATATATTCTCAAGATGGAATTCATAGTCTCTTAACAGAGATAAAAAATATATTCCCTTGAGATAAGTTTATTAGATTTGGTTATTCAGAGAGTTGGGCCCAACCACTTTAGTAAGGAGTTACTAAAGTATATATTTATGGAATTGGATTTCATAAATATATGATGAATAACATAAAAGATTAAACTGGGTACTCAAGGAATTAAGATGTAGTAATTTTCAAAGTGGCAGTCTATATTCATGACTTTGTATTACTATGAATATTTCATGAAGGGGTTGCATGTATAGTAAAGTCTTGGGATATAATTTATAGATAAGGCCTAGAGTGCAACTATATTTATATAGTAGTATTAAATATAGTTAATGGTAACTTTGGATTTGTCAAGAGTTGACAGAAAAGCCCAAGGTCCATTGGAGCTAGTGTCTTATTGGTCCCTTTTGGTCCCACTTCAAGCCACACCCAAGAGCCCAATTGGAATGGCCCAAAAGGCTAGCCCAATTAGATAATCAGTTATATATATAAGGAGAGAAACATACAGAAATAAATAGAGGTTTTCAGAAGTCTCTTTCATATAAGGTTTTCATTAAGAACATACAAGGAATGAAATGGTTTATATGTGAGTGTTGGACACTCTTCTATTCTCTCCTTGTAAATTGATTGAGAGACCACACATCTTGGCCATTAAGTGGAATTGGAGTGAAGATTAAAAGTGCTCCCAAGTACTTTTGATCTTCGGTTTTGAATTTCACCGCACCAAGGTACACTTTCTTGTTCTCTAATTCTGAAACTTACATAGTACATGTTATCAATTGCGAATGAAGTAGATCCATTTATTTTCCGCTTCGTACATCTATTTTTCTATCAATATTAAGTCTAAAGGAGATGTTTGGTATGAATCATATTGAGTGCCAAGAAAGGCTTAAGTAGTTCCAATTCTCTATCATTTTATGAAAATGTTTTATTTTTAAAATGAATTGGAATTCTTGGATGAAAAAATTAAATGTTAATATCATTTGGATATGATCCATAAGTCCTTGTTAGAATCATTTGATCAATTCAGATTGTTTTGAAAATAAATTCCTTTTATTATATGAATTGATGAGTGAGTTCTACGCAATGGAAGACATCCTAAAAGCTAAGGCTATGATCAATTTGATTTAATTCAAATTCTTAGTCTGAACCGAAAGGTAAGGGATGTAAGAATAAGAATTATAATACCAAACAGTTGAACAAGTTAGTTGCCCTAGTAGTTGTCAAAAGGAAATTAGACTTAAAAAAGTATGACCACAAGGAAAGTGTTTCCGTTTTGGTAAAGCTAAGCATTGTCCACGATTGTTTTCTAGATGGAAATTTACATGTTTTACTTTTTAAAGAGAAAATTTCATCCTTTGGTATTGTATGTTTTGGCACTTATGTCTAGATCTTATTAATCTAAATGATATTCAAGATTGGAAAGATGGGCTTTTAGAACCATTATTTTGTTATGTTCTCAGTCTATGAATTCTATTTAGAGGATAATAAGATCTAGGGCTCCTTTTCATAAGGGAATAAAGTTCCAATGACTTCTTTAAGTCAGTGCATACATAAAGGAGGAATAGGGCTTTTTTAAAGGTGGATTGTTCTAGAAGAAAAATGCCAGAATTTGTTGTAAGCCAACTATAAAATACATTTAGAAATGAGATGGTTGTATTAGATACACCACAAGACATTATTTTGTAGATAACTATTATACCGGTACAATATCGTAGTGGGAGGATTATCAAATAAATTCACACTTTTGGAATAAAATTTTGGAGTCATTCCACAAGGATATGAATTTTATCCTCGGTCGTACGTAAAGGTAATAGATGATATGAATATAAATTATTAGATCAAGGTTATGTGAATAGAATTAGATTCTATTTAAAGTCTAGAACTTGTAGAGGTACCTAGTGGCATTAAGCCTATTGTTTTCAAGTAGGTCTACAAGTAAATGAGATTGATAGATTTGAAGGTGCAAATCTTCAAAGTCCAGACTAGTGGCGAAAAGATTTATTTAGAAAGAAGTGGTTCGACTATGAAAAGATTTTTTCACCAATAGTCAAGTTTGACTCTATCTAGATTCTCTTATTCATTATATTTCATTTGGATGAAATATTGCAATGGATATCAAGAAAGCTTCTTTTAGTAGCAATCTTGAGGAAGACATCTATATGATGTAATTAGACTTGTTCATAGCAAAGAACTAGTAGTGTTTAGTATGAAAGTTGCTTAAAGTCCATTTATGGACTAAAGCAATCATCTAATTCATAAAATATCATCTTTGATCAAGCAATCAAATTGTTTGATTTTGATCAAGTATTTAAAAGCCTTATGTGTGTAAAAACTATATAGAATAATAAATTTCTTAATGTATGTTGATGACATTCTAATAATTTAGAATGATGTAGAGTTATTGTCATCAGTGGAGTTAATTGTTGTCTAGTCCCGTTTGATATAAAGTACTTGGGAAAGACTAGTCACATCCTAAGAATTAAACTTTGTTGAAATTCAGAAATCAGGATATTGGGTCTATCTCAAACTGCTTAAATAGATTATATTCTAGCCAAGTATAGCATGTAATACTTCATGAAAGGATTCTTTCCTTTTAAGTTTGAAGTTCCTTTATATAGGGTTATAGTCCTAAGACATATAAAATGAAGAACATATTAAGATGGTTCCTTATATCATATGAATAGGAAGTCTTTATACTATGCTATATACTAGGCTAAATATCTATTTTGCGGTGGGCATGATAAGAAAATATCAATTGAATCTAAGATCACTTAATTTAGTGGGAGTAAAGCATATACTCAAATATCTTAGGAAAATGAGGGATTATATGCTTGTCCACCAAAGTGAGGATTTGATGGTTACTGGTTGTACAAATACTGACTTATTGTTTGATTGTGATTCATGAAGTTGAACTTCAAGATATGTGTTCATTCTAGGTGGTGAAGATACACATTAAACGTAAGTATTGCCTTATTAGAGAGATATGATTACGTGATTTGTAGTAGTAGAAAAGATAATTTATGTAATAAATCTAGCTGAAACTTGTTTCCAAACCTTGCCTTAAAGTGATTATAAATTACTTTAAAAGGAAATAAGTGTCGGATATATGATAAATTGTCTTTGAGGGCAAGTGGGAGATTGTTAGGGTTTGTGCCCTAAAATCCAATTTATTGGCATGTCATAATTAATTAAATTGTTTAATTATATGAGACTATTTATAAATGAACTAATGAGACGTTATCATAGTCCATGTGATGAATTGTATGTGATTTAGTCACAGAAAATGTAAATCACAAGTTCCTTGTAAACTCAAAATGTAGTTCGTAGTCGGTGATGAAATTAGGCGTTTCATCTGCGAAGACTATAACACATCAATTAAGATGATTTGTCTTGATCATGAAAGTAGAGACTTCTAGTTGATGTGTAGATGTGTCCTAAGAGTTAAGACATATTGAACTGGATCGCTGTGAGATTAATTATTCAATCAACAACTGTCATCCAAATAATTAATCTCACGACTTCTAATTTCATAGACTCTTAATCCTGAGAGGGTAGTGGACCTGATCATGAAATGTAGGTTACTTTGATATATCAGGAGTGAGATCTAATATTCACGGTCAAAACCTCAGTATGTTGGGTAATCATACGTAGTGTTGAGGAAACACATATTCTCAAGATGGAATCCATAATCTCTTTTAGAATAGACACGAAATATCCCCTTGAGATAAGTTTAATGAGAACTGGTTATTCAGGGCGCCCACTTTAGTAAGGAGTTACTAAAGCTTATATTTTTTAAAATTGGATTTCAAAAAATGTGAATAACTTAAAGATTAAACCGGGTACTCAGGGATAAAATAGTTGTTTACAAAGTGACAGTTTATTATGACTTTGTTCACCATGGATATTCCATGGAGGGGTCAAATGATATCATTAGAGTCTTGGGATATAATTTATTAATAAGGCCTAGAGTGTAATTATATTTATATATTGGTATTAAATATAATTAATAGTAACTTTAGACTTGTCAAGAGTTGACAGAAAAGGCCAAGGCTCATTGGAGCTAGAGTCTTATTTGTTCTTTTTGGTCCCATCTCAAGCCACAAACTAAAGCCCAATTGGGTAGGCCCAAAAGGCTAACCCAATTAGATAATCAGATTTTATTTAATAAAAGTTATCAAATAAAGTAACTACCAAGGTAGTTAAAATGTACGTATGATGAAAAGAAAGAAAACAGTTTTTATCTACTAGGAGAAGAAGAAGGATTTTGCTTTTAAGAATCAACGTACATAAAGGATGATTGAGAGACCACACTTCTTGGGCACCACGTGGAATTTCGATGAAGATTAAAGGTATTCTCAAGTTTTGGTTTTGAATTTCACTGCATCAAGGTACGCTTTCTATTCTTTGTTCTAGAATTCAAGGTTACTTGTTATCTATCATGAATGAAATAGATTCGTGTTTGTTGCTTCCGCTGTGTATTTTGTATGAGATGCAAAACTAGATTTTCCAACAAATACATCTTCCATGGTTCAGATTCTATCATCATAATATCTTCATCTAGGAAATTTCCTCAAACCTCCTCGGCTTTTTCAGGTGTACAATAGGCTCAATGATTAGCACTTGCTCTTCCTTCTATGGACTTCTAAGTCACATACTTTATATCAAATTTTGAAAAAGGAAGAATCCATTTAGCTTTCTTCCCATCTTGCACCGGCTTTTCCATAAGATATTTCAAAGGATCCGTTTTGGCTAGCAACAAGACTTTGAAAGTAAGCATATAATGTCTAAGTTTTCTGGTAGCCCATACAAGTGCAACACAGGTCTTCTCAAGTGTTAAATATTTCTCTTCATAAGCCATCATCTTCTTGCTAATATAGTAAATTGTATTATCCTTCCTAGACTCCTCTAGATATAAGCAAGTAATGCCCCCATTGCAATATCTGTGGTTATGAAATAGAGCAATAGTGGCTTTTCAGGTACTGGTGAAACCTATATTGGTGGCTTCATCAAGTAATTGTTAATCTTCTCAAAAGCTTCTTGACATTGTTCATTCCATACTGTAGGGACTTCCTTCTTGAGTAATCGAAAGAGTGGTTCACATGTCATTGTGAGCTGGGCTATGGACCTACTTATGTATTGTATCCTCCCTAAAAATCCTCGGATCTCTTTTTTAGTCCTTGGAGATTTCATCTCTTCAATTGCCTTGACCTTTTTGGATCTACCTCAATTCCTCTCTGATTTACCATAAACCCTAACAACTTCCTTGATGTCACACCGAAAGTGCACTTTTTTGGATTCAACCGAAGCTTGTAGAATCGAATCCGCTCAAAAAACTTCTGTAAAACTAGAATGTGTCCTTCATGGTCTTTAGACTTCACTATTATGTCATCCACATAAACTTCCACTTCTTTGTGTATCAGAACATGTAACAGAGTAGTGGTCACCCACTGGTAAGTGGCACCAGCATTCTTAAGGCCAAATGGCATTACCTTGTAATAATAGGTCCCCTATTGAGTGATAAATGATGTTTCTTTCCATATCTTCTAGAGCCATCTTTATTTGATTGTATCCTAAAAAGCCGTCCATGAATGACAGCAATGCATGTCCTGTTGTATTATCAAACAAAATATCAATATGCGGCAATGGAAAGTCTTGGGGCTGGCTATGTTAAGGTCTCTGAAATCTAAGCACATCCTCACCTTCCCATCTCTCTTGGGTATTGGAACCGCATTAGCTAAACATTCTGCGTATTTTAACACCTTCAAGAATCTCGCATTGTACTGTTTCTCAACTTCTTCCTTAATCTTGAGAGTCCATTTTGGCTTCATCCTTCTCAGCTTCTGCTTGATCAGCTTCACGGTTAAGTCTGTAGGAATGCAATGTTGTAGTATATCTATATCAATCCCTGACATATCCTCGTATGACCATGCGAACATCTCCTTGAATTCTTTTAGCAATGTAACCAGTGTGTCTCTCTTAGTGGAACTTAGAGTGTTGCCAATCTAGACCATCTTAGGTTCATTATCGTTTCCCAAGTTAACAGACTGGGTTTTCTCTTTTACAGGTTCTAAATGCCCTTATTTTAATTCCTCACCATTAAGAGTTTCTTTGTAGATTTCCGTAATAAAATTATTCAAAGCCAACAAATAACCAGAATTAGAAATTATTTATGGGGGTAAATTTTTTGATAGACTCAACAGTATTTGACTCTATAGGAATGGACACATGATCACAAATGGACATAACATGAATAGCAATATTAGCAGAGAAAGACTCAACGGTTCAATGAGGATGGAAATAATGCATTTAGTAGCTGTAAATGGCTTGGTAGTCTTGGTCTTTTCCAGAAGGTCTTCCATGGGGTGGGCGTATCTCTCCCATGCCCAGTTCTTCAACTCTATTGTGGCCTTGGTGATGGCAGCTGGCCTCTAGTGGGTTCCTTCTTCTTTCAGCATCAACACTCTAGGGTCTTCATTCATATAATCTTGACCTTCCCCATCAACATTCATATCTACGGGTTTGCTAAATACATAATCCTTCAATCGTTCTACGCTATCCATCCACTCTCAAAATAAATCTTGCTCCCCTTCATTGCTTGGGCGAGCATATTGGGGTAAAACTTTAACTCACTACATCCCATTCCCTCATCATCTTCCTCAAGATTCTCTAAGGTCAAATTCTCGAAACTATGACTCATTAGGTTTCTATTGAGCACAACCAATCTATATCATCTTCTTCATCTATGTATGTAGTTAATGAGCCAAACTCTAAGTTATGAAATGAACCGAGTTCAAGAATCTCACAACCATACTTATCATATCGGGGGCCAAATTTTGGATTGACATCTGTAATGCAACTCCAATCTAAAGGGTGTCGATAAGTGTATCCATCATAATTTGCCTCTACATCTTCCTCATCATCTTCTATGTCTTCATCATAATATTCCACCGCTTCATAACAATTTTCTTCATTAAAAGCTTCCACATCCTCATCTTCTCTATTTCTATTCTCATCATTAGGGGCTTCTCCCCTATCATTGCTGCTGTCTTTGCTATCATAATCTTCACTGTCAATTCCTTCACTATCACTATCTTCACTGTATTGTCTCCACCATCACTGTCTTCACTGTTACTGTCACTATCTTCACTGCCATTGTTTTCACTATTACTGTCACTATCTTCACTATCACTGTCTTCATTGTTATCACTAGGAGCTTCTCCCTCTTCATCATCCATCCTTCCTTCGTAAGGATCCTTCAGCACATGTTGAATAGGCTTCCAAATATTCTTCCTCTTCTATGTTAAAAATAGCATCACCCAACAGTGTAGTCATAGTATCTGGATCCGTATAATCTGCCCAGTTAGTTGAGACCCAATCTGTGTTTCTCTCCTTTACTTCAGGAAGCTTTATGTCGCAATCAAGGAACAATTCAAATCCAGGCAACATCCTTTTCAACTTTGGATCATATCTTGGTTCAGGAAACCCCCAATAATGTTGGTGTTGGGTTAAAATGAATTGACTCCTTGAAAAATTAATTAATTAATTACCCAAGTTAATTAATTAGGTTCAATTACATGCAATGGCGTGGTAGCACAAACAAATCACCAACTAAACTAAATGCAAAGGAAAATAAATTCAACACAGGTGATTTGATTACGAATGGAGCAAACCACCGCGGCAAAACCCCACTGGGTGATTTTAAGGTCACCACTCCCAAGAATCCACTATTATCAATCACAAGCGGTTACAAGTATAAGGAATCTTATCAAACCCTTTGGTATTTCCCAAAATACCAACCTACAGTTGAACCTTTACCCCAATACCCTATTGAACTTGTATTGTAGCGACAATCTTTCCGTTTAATGCACGAATCCTTGTACGTGACTAACCAATGATGCACAGATCCCAGTACGTAACTAACTCCAGCAACTTGAAGAGGTTGTTTGCTCAAAGCAAAGTTCTTCACTTCATAAAAAATTAAGATCAAGAATCTCCTTGATCACAAAAGCCTTGGCATAAAGACGCAGTAGCTTCTTTAGAGAGAGTAATGAACTAGGGCACTATTTGCTTGCATAACGGCCTTTAAAATAAGTCTTATATATGTCTAGGGTTGTGAGAAAAGAAACCCTATACGAATATTTCGGCATGGGCCGAAAATTAGATCTGGAAATTATGATTTCGTAAGTCTCAACAGAAATAGCTTGTGCCAAGCTTCTGTTGAGTTTTAGTGGACAACTCTTTTTTCACTTGTTCTTGGTTAGATCTTCATGGCTTTAACACTTGACTTGAACTCATGTTTCTTGAACTACTAAACTTATCCTAGATCTACTTAATTACAAGTAAAGTGCATTTTGTCAAAGGATTAGTCAATTACATAAAATATGTCCCTAACAATCTCCCCTTTTGGCAATCCGTGACAAAACTACAACAAAACAAATAGTCATGACAGAAGTCTTAAATTACTAAACTCATAACCACTTGTTGTATTACAAGATAAATCTAACCCTAATATAAACTCTTGAAAAACTTTGCAAGAAGAGCGTTTATGGAAAGATAGACTTTCACAACCTGTCTTTTTGAAATACTTAAACAAAACTCATCAAGGCATCATGTATAGAATAGAAATAAAGATTACGTACATAAAAAAATGTGTATAAAGAGAGAAAAAAAACAGCACATGTAAAGGTAGGTGAAGGAAATGAACATACATCATCATCATATATAAGAAAATAAAGTACAATGTATGTCATAATAATAAAGGTCACAAGACCGATGTACAAGAATCTAATGTAACTAAAAAGAAAGAAATGTACATATAATCCTCACTAAAACCCTCAAACCAATACACACTCTCCCTAACAAAAATGTCCTATACTAACTCTCTCCCTAAGTACAAGACTACTCTCAAATGAAAACCACTCCCTTTTTGTGCCATGAGTGATAAAGGTAAAGTTACGGAGGGGTTTTCATCTAGTCATCACTAGAAGGGCCAGGATCATCCGCATCATTTATAGAAGGAGAGGCTACAAGACTCTCTGGAGAGGGTGAAGGAGCAAAGCCAGCCATGTGAGCCTATCTGCAAGCAATGCAACCGACTCGGTTGTTCATTTGACACATCTCATCTGTGAGATAGTCAAGATGAACACCAAAGTTAGCTTCCATCTGCTAAAGTTGCGCTATGATGGCCTCGAGGGTCACACCACCAGTTGTGGAGGTAGAAGGAGCCGAGGAAGAGGGTGGAATAGCAGAAGCTGCCGGCACCTATGACAATGAAGAGAGGAAAGATAGGAATGGGAATGTGAAAGTGTGAGTGGATAAGTGTGATAGCCAAAGGGATTATGAGCATATCACAGGTAGCAGTTTCCTAATACACATCTAGAATAGATGTGATGAAGTGAGAAGGAAAGTCCATAGAAAGACCCTTCATAAGAAACAAAAGAAATCGAGCACGAGGCTCGGTGATGGAGTTATAGTTGTTGGAGAAACACATGAAATACGTATTTGTATCTCATAAAAAACACGCGTAGCAAAAAATTAACGGATCTACTTCACTCACAATTGATACACATGTAATATATAAGTTTCAGAATTTAAGAGCAAGAAAGAGTACCTTGGTGTGGTGAAATTCAAAACTGAAGATCAGAAGTACTTGGAAACACTTTTAATCTTCACTCCAATTCCACTTAAAGCCCAAGAAGTGTGGTCTCTCAATCAGTTTTCAAGGAGAGAATAGGAGAGTGTCCAACACTCACATACAAAGCATTTCATACCTTGTATGTCGTTAATGAAAACACTTATCAAAAGGACTTATGAAAACCTTTTTTTTTTAAATTTTGTATGTTTCTCTCCTTATATATAACTGATTATCTAATTGGGCTAGTTTTGAGCCATTCCAATTGGGCTCTTATGTGTGGCTTGGAGTGGGACCAAAAGGGACCAATAAAACACTAGCTCCAATGGGCCTTGGGCTTTTCTGTCAACTTTTGACAAGTTTAAAGTTACCATTAATTATATTCAATACCACTATATGAATATAATTGCACTCTAGGCCTTATCTATAAATTATATCCCAAGACTTTATTGTACATGCAACCCCTTCATAAAAATTCGTAGTAATACAATGTCATAAATGTAGACTGCCACTTTAAAGATTACTACATCTTAATCCTTGAGTACCCGGTTTAATCCTTTATGTTATTCGTCATGTATTTATGAAATCCAATTTCATAAATATATACTTTAGTAACTCCTTACTAAAGTGGTTGGGCTCAACTCTATGAATAACCAAACCCATTAAACTTATCTCAAAGGAATATTTTGTATCTTCGTTAAGAGACTATGAATTCCATCTTGAGAATATGTTCCATCAACACTAAATGTGACTGCCCAACATACTGAGGTTTTGATCGTAACTTTTAGATCTCACTCCTGATATATCAAAGCAACCTACACCTTAGGATCAAATCCATTATTCTCTCAGAATTAAGAGTTCATATAAATAAAAGTTGTGAGATTTATTATTCATTTGACAGTCATTAGGAAAATAATAAATCTCACAGCGGTCCAGTTCAATATTTTTTAACTCTTAAAACATATCAACATACCAACTAGAAGTCTCCACTTCCATGATCAAGACAAATCATCTTAGTTGATATGTTATAGTATTCGTAGATGAAATGTCCATTTTCATCACCGACTACAAACAAAAATTCTGAGTTTACAAAGAACTTGTGATTTATATCTTCCGTGACTTTTCATAAATCACATACTATGCATCTCATGGACTAAGATAATGTCCCATTAGTTCATTTATAGATAGTCTCATATAATTAAACAATTTAATTATTTATGACATGCCAATAAATTGGATTTTAGGGCATAAACCCCAACAATCTCCCACTTTCCCTCAACGATAATTTAAAATATATCCAACAGTTATCTCCCTTTAGAGTAATTCATAATTACTCTAAGGCAAGGTGTGGAAACAAGTTATAGCCAAATTTATTGCATAAATTATCTTTTTTACTACTATTTCTCATGTATTCATATCTCTCTAATAAGATGATACTATTTACACTTAATGTGTATCTTCATCACCTAGGGTGAACACATATCTTGAAGTCCAACTTCATGATGTGTGTCTTCACCACCTAGGATGAACACATATCTTGAAGTCCAATTTCATGAATCACAATTAAACTACAAATCAGTATTTGTACATCCAGTAACTATCAAAACTTCACTTCTGTGGACAAGCATATAATCCCTCATTCTCCTAAGATATTTGAGTATATGCTTTACTCCCACTAAATTAAGTGATCTTTGATTCAATTGATATTTACTTACCATGCCCACTGCAGAATAGATATTTAGCCTAATATGTAGCATAGCATAAAGACTTCCTATCGAATTAGTATAAGGATTCGTCTTAATATGCTCTTCCTTTTATATGTCTTAGGACCATAGTCCTTTATAAAGGAACTTCAAACTTAAAAGGAAAGAATCGTTTCTTGAAGTATTACATGCTATACTTGGCTAAAATCTTATCTATTTAAGCAATTTGAGATAGACTAAACATCCTAAATTCTGAATTTTAACAAAGTTTAATTCTTAGGATGTGACTAGTCTTTCCCAAGTACTTTATATCAAATTGGACTAGACAACCAAAAACTCCATTGATGACAATAACTCTACATCATTCTAAATGATTAGAATGTCATCAATAGACATTAAGAAATTTATTATTCTATATAGAATTTACACACATAAGGCCTTTTAATACTTGATCAAAATCAAACAATTTGATTTCTTGATCAAAGATGATATTTTATGATTCATATGCTTGCTTTAGTCCATAAATGGAATTTAAGCAACTTGCATACTAAACACTACTGATTCTTTGTTATGTACAAGTCTAGTTACATCATATAAATATCTTTCTCAAGATTGCTACTAAAATAAGCTTTCTTGACATCCATTGCCATATTTCATCCAAATGAAATATAATGGATAAGTGAATCTAGATAGTGTCAAACTTGACTATTGGTGAAAAAATCTTTTCATAGTCAAACCATTTCTTTTTGAACAAATCTTTTCACCATTAGTCTTGACTTTGAAGGTTTGCACCTTCAAATCTATCAATCTCATTTTCTTGTAGACCTATTTGAGAACAATAGGCTTAATGCCGTTAGACACCTCTACAAGTTCTAGACTTTAAATAGAATCTAATTCTATTCACATAAACTTGATCCAGTAATCCATAGTCATATCATCTATTGCCTCTATGTAGGACTGAAGATCAAATTCATATCCTTATGGAATGACTTCAAAAGTTTATTCCAAAAGTATGAATTTATTTGATAATTGATAATCCTCCCACTACGATAGTGTATCGGTGTACTAGCTATATATATAGAATAATGCCTTATCGTGTATCTAATACAGCTATCTCATTTCTAAATGTATTTTATATTTGTCTTACAACAAATTTTGACATTTTTCTTCTAGAACAATTCTATGTATAGTTTTAAGATTATTCACATAATCAGCATCAAGAACTTTGTATTTGAACTTTACAAACATCTTGTCTTCTTTATAACTACCAAAACAATCTTCTGCAATTCCTTTTGGATACCCAACATAAACACACATTTTTCTATCTTTTGATTTCAATTTTTAGACTTCCTTTCAATCACAAGTGCTGGACATCCCCAAAAAGTGGAAGTATCATATACTAGGTTTTTACCCAATCCACAATTTGACAAATGTCCTAGGAACAAACTTTTGAAATCAGTTTTAGAAAATGTATAGTAATAATTGTAGTATATCTCCAAAAAAAAAAAATAAGCAAATGGAAATTATCATATACTTTACTATTTCTAAAAGAGTCTTATTCCTCCTTCATATATGCACTGACTTAAAGAAGTCAATGAAACTACATTCCTTTACAAAACAAGTCCTAGATCATATTATCCTCTAAATAAAATTCATAGACTGAGAATATAACAAAATAATGGTTCTAAAAGCCCATCTTTCACCAATCTTTAATATCATTTAGATTAATAAGATCTAGACATACGTACCAAAACATACATTGCTAAAGGATGAAAACTTTCTCTTTAAAAGTAAAACATGTAAATTTTCATCTAGAAAATAATCATGGACAAAGCTTAGCTTTACCAAAACCGGAAACACTTTCTTTTTGGTCATGCTTTTGAGTCTAATTTCCTTTTGGCAATTACTAGGGCAACTAGCTTGTCCAACTGTTTGGTATTATAATTCCTCTTCTTACCACCCTTACCTTTCGGTTTAGGCTAAGAATTTGAATTAAATCATATTGATCGTAGCCTTAGCTTTTAGGATGTCTTTCATTGCGTAGAACTCACCCATCAATTCAGATAATATAAAAGAAATTCATTTACAAAACAATCTGAATTGATCAAATGATTCTAACAAGGACTTGTGGATCATATCCATATGAGATTAACATTTAATCTCTACATCCAAGAATTCCAATTCATTTTAAAAATAAAATATTTTCATTAAATGACATAAAATTGGAACTCCTTAAGCTTTTCTTAGCACTCAATATGATTCATACCAAAACTTTCATTTAGACTTAATATAAAGTCTAAGTCTAGTACTAACTCTTGCATCTCATGCTATAGTACAATTGAGATAGAAGCCAATGTTACATTTCTGCATTTCAATGGAGACTATGATCACATCATAAGCTATCTTCCATCAATGCATTATGCATAGGAAATTATGACAATGCTGAATCAAAACATATTTATGTAATTCAGCTCCTTTAAGCACCATGCCCAAAATTATTTCTTAGTTAATGTGATTCAGTTAAAATAGTAGCTAGAGAACAAAATTTATGACAACTTTATTTTGAGACTACGAACTTAATACCAGGACATTATATTTTGCAACTGTAACCATATAATATGGAACCCATTAAAACATATTATATTAGGTGCAACAACAACCCAATCCCATATTCAAGATCCCTCAGCATAGAGTGAACATTAAATATTATGATTGATTGAGAACTATTCTCATTATTAGTGCTAGCATGATAACTCTTATCAAACACTAATAATATGTCATTTTACATTTAGCCTCTAAGTAATAATAGTAAGAACTCAGTATAGAGGATACTATAATACTTAGTCTAGTGTATACCATTGTCTAGACCTATGTGTAGCCACATAACTCTACCCTTGTAAGGTTTAATCTTGCAGTACCATGACGCAAAATACCCTCCGCATGGAATGCAAGACTCGAAGCCAAGACGAGGTGCTTGCCCACACCACTATAAACCAGGAAGTTCAATCTTGTAATACCATGAAATAAACATCCTCCACATGGAATGCAAGACTCGAGGCCAAGACAAGGTGTTTGATCAAACTATTATAAACCAAGAAATTCAAACCTATAGTACCATGAAATAGATACTCTCCGCAGGGAATGCTAAGCTCGAAGCAAAGACAAAGTATATATTTCACACTACTATGAACCAACGATGGAGGCCGTGAGATCCAACCCTTGTATCTCTCTCCCACTAGAAATTTTAAAACAAGTGGATAGTATTGAAATCATTGTGATCTCATCACAATTTTAACCCTACACATCAAATGTGTTTAATTGTTTAAATTCGATGCGATGTTGCTAAGTCATGTCACAATAGCGTAACGAACATTCGCGCAATCACAAAGAAGTTTAACCTTGTAATCCGTGAAGTAAATACCCTCCGCATGGAATGCAAGACTTGAAGTCAAGACAAGGTATCTATTCACATTACAATAAACTTAACAAAAGGGTTATTTAAGCACTCCCACTCGTTATTTGGGTTTTTCTTAAATACTTGTGATCCTATCATAACTTATAACCTTGCACTTGTTGAAGAATATAATCTCATTAGAGTCACTAACTAAAACGGAAGTCCTAAACAATTTAGGATTCCTTAAACACTAATGAATCAAAAAATTAGTTATATAGAACTTTATCCTTAATTTCCTAAATGATAAGTTCTAATCTCATTAGAAACTATATACATTTTAATTAAGCTTTAATCTCATTAAAACTTCTAATTAAAATAAATTAAGGACTTTTAAACATGCAACAATTCCAATCTCATTAGAATGTTTGTTAAAAGACAAGTCCCAAACTATTTTTGTTTCATGTGTCCAAAACCTTGACATCAAAAGCACTTTGGTCTAAAGGGAATAGTATACTGACCGCCATCCTTAGTGTCCTTCTTCCCTTCCCCATCAACATTCATATCTACGGGCTTGCCAAATACATAATCCTTCAATCGTTCTATGCTATCCATCCACTCTCCAAATAAATCCTGCTTCCCTTTATAGCTTGGGTGAGCATATTGGGGTAAAACTCCAACTCACTACATCCCATTCCCTCATCATCTTCCTCAAGACTCTCTCAGGTCAAATTCTTGGAAGCTATGAATCATTAGATTTCTATCGAGCACAACCAATCTATATCATCTTCTTCATCAATGTATGTAGTTAATGAGCCAAACTTTAAGTTATGAAATGAATCGAGTTCAAGAATCTCACGACCATACTTATCATATCGGGGGCCAAATTTTGGACTGACATCTGTAATGCAACTCCAATTTGAAGGGCGTCCATAAGAGTATCCATCATAATCTGCCTCTACAGCTTCTTCATCATCTTCTATGTCTTCATCATAATATTCCACCGCTTCATAAGAATTGTCTTCATTAAAAGCTTCCACATCCTCATCTTCTCTATTTCTATTCTCATAACTAGGGTCTTCTCCCCTATCATTGCTATTGTCTTTACTATCATAGCCTTCACTGCCACTTCCTTCACTATCACTATCTTCGCTATATTGTCTCCACCATCACTGTCTTCACTATTATTACTATCATTGTCTTCATTGTCACTATTTTCACTAATACTGTCACTATCATCACTATTACGGTCTTCGCTGTCACTGTTTTCACTATTATTATCACTATTATAGTCTTCACTATCACTGTCTTCATTGTCATCACTAGGAGCTTCTCCTTCTTCATCATCCATCCTTCCTTCGTATGGATCCTTCAGCACATGCTGAATAGGGTTCCCAATATTCTTCCTCTTCTATGTTAAACATAGCATCACCCAACAGTGTAGTCATAGCATCTGGATCCATATATTCTGGCCAGTTAGTTGGGACCCAATCTATGTTTCTCTCCTTTACATTAGGAAGCTTTATGTCACAATCATGGAATAATTCAAATCCAAGCAACATCCTTTTCAACTTTGGATCATATCTTGGTCTAGGAAACCCCCAATAACATTGGTGTTAGGTTAAAATGAATTGACCCCTTGCAAATTAATTAATTAATTACCCAAGTTAATTAATTAGGTTCAATTACATGCAATGGCATGGTAGCACAAACAAATCACCAACTAAAGTAAATGCAGCACAAAATAAATTTGACACAAGTGATTTGTTTACGAATGGAGAAAACCAACGAGGCAAAACCCCACTGGGTGATTTTAAGGTCACCACTCCCAAGAATCCATTATTATCAATCACAAGCGGTTACAAGTATAAGGAGTCTTACTAAACCCTTTGGCCTATCCCAAAATATCGACTTATAGTTGAACCCTTACCCCAATACCCAATTGGACTTGTATTATAGTGGCAATCTTTCTGTTGAATGCATGAATCACAGTCCGTTACTAACCAATAATGTACGAATCCCAGTACGTGACTAACTCCAGCAACTTGAAAAGGTTGTTGGCTGCAAAATTTTGTTGTTCATCAACAATGAAGATCAGGAAGCTCCTTGGTCATAGAACCCTTGGTGTAAAGTTGAAGTAGCTTCTTCATAGAGAATAATGAACTAGGGCACTATCTGCATGTGCGACGACCTTTAAAATAAGCCATATATATGTCTAGGGTTGTGAGAAAAGAAACCCTATACCAATATTCCAGCATGGGCCGAAAATGAGATCTAGAAATTCTAATTTTGTAAGTCTCTACAGAAACAGCTTGTTTCGAGCTTGTGTTGAGCTTTAATATTAAATCTCGATAGAAAGGATTCTATTGAGACTTCTGTCGAGCTTTAGTGTACAACTCTTTCTTTACTTGTTTCTTGGTCAGATCTTCATGGTTTAAAAACTTGACTTGAACTCTTATTTCTTGAAGTACTAAACCCATCTTAGATTTACCCAATTACAAGTAAAGTGCATTTTGTCAAAGGATTAGCCAATTACATAAAATATGTCCCTAACAGTTGGCAATCTCCAGCTTTGTTAAATTTCCTATTCAGTGTAGGAGTGTATGGCTTTGAAGGCTCTAAAGGGCTTGGAAGTGCCTTTGTCTTAGCTTTTGCATGAGCTATCTTCTTCAATTCCATCTCAAGTAAGTCTTCATCTATAGGTTTATAGCCTAACCCAAAAGGTGGCGTGGTTGTGACAATTGTTGGGGATTTAACTGCTAGCCCTTTTATGGTCTTCCCTAAACTCATTCCTAGAAAATAACTCATCTTCCTCATCATTGCTACCAAATTATTGTTGCCATAGGGGTCAAAATCCATAGGAATCTTTTCAACTTCTTTTGCTATAAGCTTTGGGAGGCTTAAAGTGTCCCCATATATAGTAACTATAGCTCCTTCATGTGGAAATCGAACTTTTTGGTATAAAGATGAAGGCACTGCTTCTATATCATGAATCCATGGCCACCAAAAAAGCATGTTGAAGCATGAAGCTATGTTTAGCACTTGAAACTCCACTTTTGAACCATAGGCCATATGGTGAGCTCTAGTGTCACTGTCCCCAAAACTTCCATTTTGCTATTATCATATGCTCTTACATGTTCATCAGATGGAACAACATCTTCGATACTCAGACCCAGGCAACTCGTTGTTTTCAATGGATACACATTTAAAGCCTTTCCATCATCAATCAAAACCATTGGTATCCTCTTTCCCTTAGCATCCACGGTAATATGCAACGGATCATTATGGTGCTTCCCCTTTTTAGTAAAATCCTTGTTGGAATAGGAAATGGTAAGCTCTCTACCTACAGATACAATCATGGCATTCAAGTCTTAAGAGGTGGTTGGGGACTTGAATTTGATTAAAAAGATCCACCAAGATCTAGTGGTGTTTTTATGAGGCCATGAGCAAACCCCATAGAGATATGTTTGCTTGTGTCTTCAACAGTGGCTTCATCCTCTTCATTGGGTGTTTGCTGGGTTGTTATGTTCAGGCCTTCTCCAGGTTGTCTGTTTCTAAATATGGGGGTTTTAAGTGTTTCTGCCCTTGTGATGTGGGAAATTTTTGATGGGTCACTTGGTTCAATATTTTAGGGTTTGAAGTGTCTCTCCCCATATGTGGGTGTTGAATTATTTGAGTAGGGTTTAAATTGTCTCCCTTATGTGTAGGTGTTGAGTCATCTGGGTGGGGTTTGAAGAGTCACACCCCATATATGGGTGTTGAATCATTTGAGATTTTTGGATTGCCTTCATTCCATATGTCATATTCTGTTGTAGATAAAATCCATTAACTCTTCCCAATTTAGCATAAAGCATTTCGGAATGTCGTAGATCAAATCAGAAGGGTCCTTCTTCTTTTTCTCCTTATTCTTCAAGAAATAAAATGGTTGATCCTGGTCCCCTTTTGAAATTATGATTAGGCAAAGGATTGATGGTAATATTAGGCCTTGAAGGCGGTGCAATCACTTTTGTGTCTATTAAATCCTGAATTGAATGGTAGAGATTATAACACCTATCAGTTTCATATGTAGGCCTTGATGGTATGCACACCTCTTGTTCACATCAAATTTAGTGGGTAATGGGTTTAGGAGTGGTCTTGGGTCTAAGGGTTTTTATAACCCTTTTGCTCTCAACTTTTCAAACACCTGACTTGCTGGCATGTAAAGTTCATGGAATTCTCTCCTAGGCCTTGGGGGTAGTCCTTGTGATACCGGCACTAGGGGCAATGAGTTGGTATGGATCAATTTTATATATGTTGGATATTTCTTCAGTTTTAGAGTTAGAAGGCCCAAAATTCCTTTTAAATTTAGATGCTTCTTCATTTTTTTATAGTCCCATTGTTTATAGCATCTTCAATTTGAGTCCTAGCCATTATTAAGGCCTTAAAATTTGGAAAATATTGAGTCGATAAATACTTATGATATATAGGCAACAAATTCTTTACAACCATTGTTAGTTGTCCTCTTCATTATGCCTATTCATCATTTGGACAGCTTTAGACCTCCATTTAGTTATGAAGGCTGAGAACAACTCCTTAGGTTATTGCTTGGTAGTCTCCAAGTCATTTCTCGTCACATCTACCTCCATCTTGTACTTGTATTGATTGTGAAATTCCCTACATATATCTTCCCAATTCCAAGCTCTAGTATCTTCCATATTAAGGAACTATTAGAGGGCAACTCTGGTCAAAGTATTCCTAAACATTTGAGCTAACATCTCTTTAGTTTCTCCTAAAGGCCGCATGACCCTCATGTACATCTTCTAGTGAGACTTAGGGCAGCCAATGCCATCAAATTTGTCCAAGACTAGCATCTTAAACTTTAGAGGTAGCCCCACACCTGGAAAGAGAGAAAGTGATTGATAATTCATAAGATCATCCATCCTCCTTGCCCTCTTGATCATTTCTTCGATCTTGCTCATCTTCTCATTGATCCTCTTTTCATTTTTCGTGATGGGGGAGGTTTGATCGGTCTTGTCTCCTTCTTAACTATTCTTCATATTCTGGAATTGTTGCACCATGAGATCCATATCCTCCCTCAGTTGGATTTGGCTAGCCACCATTGTATTCAGAAGCTCTTGGGTACTCATTTGTTCTTCAGCATTTTGGTGTTCGTCTCTTTTTGCCATAGTGACAGAGTCTTCTAATATTTTGTTGCTTGGGCTGTCTTGTGAGTCAAACACTGGGTTGCAGTGCTAGAGTTGTAGGGTGCTTTCTATGCACAACAGTTTCAATACTGTAATGGGCTTGGAATTAGAAGTTGCTTAGATTTCACTCTTCAGTTCTCTTTGAAATCTTCTCTCTGATCTTGACTAGATTTTCCCCTAAGAAAAGGTAGGTTGGCTCAATCAAGGCTATGTCCCCATCTATTTCAATCCAATCAATCAAGACAAATGCACACAAGATGCAATGTAATTTTAACATGGATCGGCCTAAGGACAGGTTCTAAGTCATTATATTGTTGGGTGGGTTTGTTGTTTTATTGTTTCCCATAGCTAGGATATTACATCTCCCAACTTGTAAAGTAATGAACGTTGCGTTGGTCCAAATGGCATGGTTTATCCTTTTCAATCAACAAGAAATGATCTGATGACTTTGAGCTATGAGTTGGTGAGTTCACAACTGGGAAGATTGGTGATCCATGGTTACTATTACCAGATTTTTGAAATGGGTTCATTCATAAATTGTTGTTTCATGGAATACACAATGAAAATTAAGGAAAGCTATAAACAAACAACATGGCATTCAAACAACATTCCATACAAAATCATACAAACATGAGCAATATTATACAAGCAAAAATATATTATAAAAACACAAGGGTACTTATTGAACATTTAAAGTCTAATATGAAGTTCCCAGTGGAGTTGACAATGTGATAGACCAAGACTGTCTCTCAAACAAAAAAAAAAAAAAAAAAAAGAGAAGAGAAAAGCATCGGCACCACTTTTTTGGGATTTTATGGAGTTGCCACTTATGTTTTATTTAAAAAAACTATGTAAAATTCATAACTAAAAACTTCCAAGTTTCATTGATAGAATAAATGAATAAAATTTTGATAGAAGATCTTTACAAGGCTTTGGTCCTACATACAATCTATGTAAAAGAATACAAAGTTTTGGTCTTAGATACAATCTACCAAACTATACAACAAAACATTGTGTCTACGAACCAAAAACCTAAAGTTCGGGGGCTAAGTTATAGAATGGGAAGGTGTTAGACACCCATTCTGCTCAGAAAAAATCCAGTCTTCTAGATTCTAAAATGATCATTTTAGTACCCTTGTATCCAAAAGGAAGGTGTCTCATAGAAATGAGACGAGAGTTCGTCTTTGGACACTGTCCTCAGACGCTCACAACCAGGATAGTCAGGATGCGCTACCCTAGGAACATGTAGTACCTTAGATACAATACCCAGAGTAACTACCATACAACCAGGATAGTCAGGATGCGCTACCCTAGGAACATGTAGTACCTTAGATACAATACCCAGAGTAACTACCATGCGTATACCCCGAACGCAAGTGACAAACTGGGGTATAGAAGTGTCAAATCCATGCATGTTGGAGTAGAACTCCTGAATGATCATGGAAGGACACGTGATTGGAAGGCCATAAAGTGACTCCCAACTCCTACTGTGAATGATAGTGGGTAGATCAGTGTCAGAAAAATCGAACAGAATGATTTGGCGTTCCGAATGAATGCCTCGTCATGAATAGTTCTCAAAGAAGTCCAATTTGGCCTTCTCATCACGGAACCGTACATGGAACGGAGTGGGATCAGAAGGAGAAGAAGATGAAGATGCCCCGAAACAAAGAGGGTTTCGAGCCGGAACAGATTTACGTTTAGGTGCCATGATGCAACTAATGTAAGAGAGAGAGAAAGAGAGAAAAAGAGAACCAATCAGAAAAGTACCAAGCAAGACATATATCAAAATATATAGAATTGAAGGTACGTATGCATGAGAATGCATGAATATGTGACATGCTAATATAAATTCATCATGGGCTCAGCCCAATCCAAACCTACCAGCACACAACATAGCAACAAAGTAAACACACATCTAAAATGCATGAACTATTGTTATAATGCATATGTGATGCAATGCATGAAGTTTAAAGATCATTTTAACAAAAACCCATCCCAAAATTGAGCCAAAACTTCATTGATTTTGAAAAATCTCAAAACTTTCCAAAAATCTCAAAAGTTAGGTTAAACATATGAAATACATGATGAAGAGAGGGATTAAAGACCTTACCAGTGAAGAAAAGCAAAATTAAGGTCGAAGAAGGCTTGAGAATGAAGTTTGGAGGGAGTGAGAGGTGTTTGGGAGGTGAAAAGACTCACAGCAGTCAAGAGAGATCAAGGAGAAAGGATTTGAACTCGCGAGGAGCGTATATATAGGAACAGTATAAACCTCGATCGATCGAGAGCTATCGAGGTTGAAAATGCGTCTTTTAGCTATCGAAGATCAAACAAGAGGTTTCCAAGGCAGAGAAGCTCGATGGATCAAGGTAGCTACTGAGAAGCTATCGAAGAGACAGAAAGTTTCTCGATTGATCGAGCTAGCTATCGAGAAGCTATCGAAGAGACAGAAAGTTTCTCGATTGATCGAGCTAGCTATCGAGAGTTATCGAGATTGCAAAAAAGAAAAGCTAGAGAGCCTCGATAGATAGCCTAGCTGTCAAGAGCTATCGAGAAGCTATCGAGATTGCTTAAAAATAGTTTTTCAAAGAAGAGAAAAACACAGATATGAATGCAATCAAGCATGCTACTCAACCAAAGATCCAAATAGAATTTTAAGCTCTCAAAATCAAATCTCAATGAAGGAAAATGTAAGCACATAGATCTCAAAACACACACACACTAAACAAGTCTAACCAATTTTATATTTCAAAAACAAGTTAAGACAGTTTAGTAAGCATACATTAGCGCATGTAAACCTTGTGATGGCCAAATCACATTGTACTTGCACATGTACCGAAAGTAGCAAAGAATATTGCAGGTTGTGTGTGAACACATCACAAGATTGCATAAGTGTCTCTATGTTATGACGATTTGAGATATGAGAAAATTACTTTAGCACATACATAATCATAACTGTTTAATGGGAACTATCACGTTCGAGGTACATCCTATAACTCTCACATCTCCTAGAATACACGCTTGCAATCATATTTTGAAGCAATTTGATATTTTTGCTTTTATTTTTATTTGCATATTTTTCTTTTATTAAGCATATCATGCATGGGCATATGAGAGAAAGAAAAGAAATACCCAATTATGTTAAACTTTTTGACATTGCAATTTTGCTATGCTGAAAGCATACATATTTCATTTCATGATTGGTGGACAATAGTGATAAGATGGTTATTTATGCCTTTCTTTTAGGATTTTTTAGTCTTTCTCGTCAAAAAGAGTAATACGAGTGTTAAGTACAAGAGATAACTTAATCTTACTCATCACAAACACAAGGCACAAAGCTCACTTGCTTAGTTGTGCATAGAGATGCTAATCTAAACTACAAAAGATATAAAGTTTAGAAAAATTTGTTTCAATGACCATCTTAGGTACACAAGTACGAATGTACACAAACACATTGTTTTTGTATTTTTTTTTTCAATTTTTTTTATTTTTATGAGTGAAAAAAAAAAAAAAAAACAAAACTGAAAATAAACAAAACAAAAACATGTCAAATAAAGCAATGCATAAAAACTAGACTATCTCAAATGAATTAAAACACACAAGAAATGCAAACATAACAAAAAGAGGGATAGAGAGAAAAAGTGACTAAATCACTTGGAGCTCTTTTCCTTCCACACCTTGGAAGAACCTTTCCTTTGAGTAAAGCCTTGAACCGGCAGTGAGGGGGAAGAATTGAAATCGTTCAAGTTTGAAAGGAACATGAGGGTTTTGAGGAGATCTCCAAGGGGAGCAAGAGAGGATGAAAGCTGATTCTGGTTTCCCGACAAAATCATGTTGGTGCTCTATTGAGTGGCTAACCACTTATAGCAATTTGGTCGAGTATGCCCAACTATGCCACAGTGATGACAGAGATGCTGCCTCTTCTCTTTAGACTTTTGAGCATTACTCTTCTTAGCCCTAGGGTTTTTGGTTTCTTTCTTAGTAAGCTTAGGAGGTGATCCTAAGATAGATTTATCCTTGTCTATGTTCTCACTAGCTATCACATTTTTAGCATCATTATTCTCAAAATCAATATTGTTAACAGGAGAAACAAAAATAGTAGTACTAGAAGAGGCAATATTAGGAGAAGAAAAATCATACCTTAAACCGGTTCGATCGGAGGCAGATTTTTGCATGCTGAGCATCTTATCAAGCTTTGCAGTTGAGGTCCTCTCCAACTGAGCTCTCACTTGGAACAGTTTGCCACAAGTTTCTTGGTCTTCTCAGCCAAGAAATTTTTCTCAAACCTCAGTGCTCCAATAGTTTGATTTACTTCATCAAACTTTGTGGAGAGTTGTTCTCTTTCAAGCTCCACATTACTAAGCTTCTTGGTGGCCAACCTATATAACTTCTTATGTTTCTCCGAGACCTTGTACAACTTTGCATAGGCTGTGTAGATGTCATCTTGCTCATCCATCTTCTCAAATTTTGACTCCATCAAGTTTCATTCTTCATCCACATCTTCTACAATCCCTTCAGTAGGACTAACAGTGGCGGTGAAGGCATTCAGGATACTATCATCCTCATTTTTGGAATCATCCTTAGGTTTGGTGTCACTTAAGGTAACAACAAGTGCCTTGTTTTTCTCAATAGACTTGAGATAAGTGGGACACTCTTGTTTCATATGATCGAATCCCTGACACCCAAAACACTTGGGCCCTAAAGGAACAATGTACTAACCGTCATCTCTAGTATCCTTCTTCCCTTTGTCTTGGCTCTTAGACTGTGAAGAACTTGATTACCTATGGTCCTTGTCGAAGCCTTTTGCATTGGCATTCTTCATGAACTTCTTGAACTGTCGGGTGATGTGGGACTTTATTTTAGAATCTTCATCATCGGAAGATTCATCAGTGTCACTACTCTTGGCCTTCAGTGCCATGCTCTTGCTCTTGCTCTTGCTCTTGCTTGACTTCCCGAGCTTAGACAAACCCAACTCATAGGTCTGTAGATTTCCAACTAGCTCCTTCAAACGAATTTTATGAATACTCCTTAATCGCAGTGATCTTGGCATGAAATCTCTCAGGCAGATATCTGAATACTTTTCTCACAATCTTGGGTTCAGGAATGGTTTCCCCAAGATTAAAAGTTGAGTTCATTATGTCCTTGAGTCTGGCATAGAACTCATCAAATGACTCATCCTTCTCCATCTTGATTTCTTTGAAGCTAGTAATGAGCCTCTGAAGCTTCGAATCCTTGACAACCTTGGTTCCTTCATAGGTTGTCTGGAGAATGGTCCACGCTTCCGTTGCAGTTTTAGTGGAGGAGATCTTCTTGAACTCCTTATTTGTGACCACACTGAATAAAGCATTCAATGCCCTATTGTTGAAGTTTACCGCCTTGATCTTGGCATCATCCCAGTCGGGCGGTGCTTCCTTTGGCTTGGTCCATCCTTTCTCCACAGCTTGCCACACTTTCTCATCTAAGGACTGCAAGAAAGATCTCATGCATACTTTCCAGTATGCATAGTTAGTTCCATCAAATAAAAGAGGTACAATAAGTGACTTTCCTCTATCCATGAAAAATAGGGGTCAATGGATCTCAAAGCAAAAATTAAACCCTAATTAGAGTGTGCCTGCTCTGATACCACTTGATAGGCCAAAATTGTATTCACCCCTTATGATGAATTAACCAATTAATTAGCCAAGTGAATTAATTAGGTTCAATTACATGCAATGAGTGTGGCAGTATAAACAAATCACCAAATAACTAAATATGCAACGGATAAATGACACGGTGATTTGTTTATAAATGGGGAAAACCTATACGGCAAAAACCCCACCGAGTGATTTTAAGGTCACCACTCCCGAGAATCCACTATCAAAACAAGCGGTTACAAGTAAAGGAATCCCAGTACCTTTTACCAACCTACACTTGAACCCTTACCCCAATACCGAATTGGACTTATTCTATAGTGATAATCACTCCTTGTATTGCATGGTTCCCAAGACGTGACTGACCAAAAGATGCGCGGATCCTAGTATGCGACTTTATCACCAACTTGAGAAGGATATTGGCTGCAAAGTTCTTCTGTTCTTCAACACATGAAGATCATGAAGTTGCTTGGTCACAAAACCCTACGGTATACAAACACAGCAACTTCTTCAAAAATTAGGGCAAACTAGTTTCCAGTCACACTTGAGGAAATATGCTCTTATGCAATTGTGCTCTTGCTTGTGCAACCTAATACGACCCCTAAAATAATCCTTAAATATGTTTACGGTTGTGAGAAAAGAAAGCCCAAACACATACTCACAGATTAGATGAAAAATAGCTCTAAAAAACTGAGTTTCATAAACCTCAATAGATAGCCATCTATCGAGCTAGCTGTCGAGTCACGGGCTTGAGCAGCTTTTAAACCTCAATAGATGCTAACTGTTGAGCTTTAAAATTCAGCATTTCATTACTTGATTCTTGAACAGAATTGCATGGCGTCAATACTTGGACTTGAACTCTTGTTCCTTGAAATAGTAAACACATCCTAGATCTATCCAATTACAAGTAAAGTGCGTTTTGTTAAAGGATTAGCCAATACATAAAATGTTGACATATGTTCCCAACATCCAATCACATATGTCCTAACAAGGTTGTGCATCTAAATCCTTGGTATGAGTTTGGAGTGTTATAACTTAGGAGTCAGCACCTAGGCCCTGTTAGGAGTTAGCACTAAGTGAGGAAACTACTAAGAGTCAGTATCTAAGGTGGACCTAGAGTCAACACTAGATCAAAGAGAGACCAAACAACAATTTTTTCATTCATCAAAATATCAATTATCTCCTCAAGGAGTACAATAAGTTGCTTATAAAAGACTGTTAAACCCTAGTTCTAATTGGCTAGAAAAACTTATTGTCTTATTACAAAAATAACATTGTTTCCAAATTAAAATACTAATAGCCTAACAAACTACTAGGAAGAATACTAAATAATAAGCTTGTTAGTAAGAACATGAAAAATACTCTGAGAGTAAAAGAATTTGTAACACATATTTTGATTAGAGAATCCTTATTCTTTATTTCATTTTGCATGAGAATTTTATAAAATCATAATTTGTAAGAGAACACTCCTATCTACTTTTTTATTTATTTATTTATTTATTTTTTGAGAAAGGCCACCTATCTAATTAAGGGTTAATGCTACCTTCATCTATATAGTGGAAGATATTGGAATTGGATTTGGTAGTCTTCAGCTACTAATACTATGATTAATATCTTCTTTTGGCCTTGGAATATATTACTAACAAAGAATATTCCTGTGCTCTTTTATATCATATCATATTCTTGCGCGGCACTTGCGTGTGGCTACGGGTGTAGTACAACTACAGCTTTTTACTCTATAAAAAAAAAAAAAAAAAACAAAAACTACAGTTTTTTTTTTTTGCTGAATAAAAACTACAGCATTTTACGCGTCATTTTACAATTACAGGAATTCTTTTAACCACTTTTGACTCATAAACACCTTTGCAGGGAAACTGGTATTTTACTACTATTTTATGTATTTATAACAAAAATATTCAAGATTTTAAATCTTTTCTTCCCACTATTATATTATTAAAAACAAAACACCTTTAATCTTTTCAGTTGGTAATCAATAAATATATAAATATATATATAAAACTGTAGCCTCTAAAACTTTCACAACATTCCACGTCAGTATAATATTTAGAAAAAAAAACATAAACAAAAAAAAAAAAAAAAAATTTCACACAAAATAAAACTTTTCTAAAACCCGATAAACGCAAAACCAGCTTTTTGCCTCCTCCTCTCTCAAAAAATAGTTCTATGTCTTCTCATTTCTCAATCAAAACCCACCATACCCATAAACTAACGGAGATCTCCTTCCTCAGACCCTATTTCTCCCGTTCCCCTTCTCCTTTCCCGTTCCACCCACAACCACCACAACTCAGCAGGCAGTAGTAGCACCACCACCCACAACAACTGCAACTCAAAAACCACCATAATCAGACCCTATCAAACCCACAACCCAAAAGCAAAAAACGATTTTGAAGATTTGCGATTGCCAAAAGTTAAAGTCATTGCCAAACTTTGTTTCTATAACTTTGTTACAGAAATTCGAAATTTGGGGGAGTCATATTTGAAATAAAGAATATGGGATTTCATTTCACTGGGAAAATAAATATTGCATAAAGAACTTTATTTGGGTCCATAACCATGGATTTTAGTATATGAATTTCATGATATTTACCATTATAAATGTATAATGTTATTTTTTGTGATGTTTCATGTATGTAGTTTGTGGGGAGTAAAAGGGCCAAGGTGGGCACATGGGCCTTTGGACTGTAGCATGGAGGGCCGACCTACTCCAGAATTAAACTCAACAAATTGGCTCATACGCCGAGGGTCTGAGGATACAGCCGAGGATAAGATTCTCCTCGGACAAGCCCAAGAGAGCTCAAAGCTTCATTATGAAGGTCAAAACACAACTCTGGAAAGACCAATGGTTAAAGGGGGAAACCCTGAACCTTCTCGATGCACCAGTGTTAAGGAAAATATCAATAGCAAAGGCTGCCACCTCCGCATTAAAGACTCTGCATCTACCTTCCTGGCTGCATTAATGGGGAAGTGACCCCTGAACAGTAGGGCTGAGACGTCTAGTCACTGGCCAAAAGGCATCAAGGAATGAAGTATTTAAAGGGGGTGAAGGCCAAAAAGAAAGAGGGGGGAATGAAAAAAGAGAATTAAGAACTGTAACCTTGAAAGAAGAAAGAGAATTAATACAAAAATAGTCTTCGGCTCACGTCCAAGGATATCTATTTGCAATTATCGTTTACTGTCTATAAGTATTTAAAACTTCTAGTCTGTTATCAAATTTTCAGTACTTCTAACCTAGGTTCAAAACCCACACTCTACAAATCTCATTGTTTAAGGCTCATTGGGCCTGAGCCCGTAGTTGTCTTTGGGTCCAAGTGCAATTGTGCACTTACATAGTTCAAATCCAATCTCACTCTCTATCATTAAATAAATCAATTGGAGACTTTAAATCTTCTAAACCGTATATCACCTTATGCATCCAATATTACCTAATTGAATCAAATAAATATCTCTGAGTCTGAGATGGTAGGCAAGGAGAGAACAAATTAATTATATTTTGTGGGTCATCGAATAATTTCCAGAAAAGTTGAATTGAATACTACTTTGGAATAAACTAAGAGAAGAATCCAAAGAACTAATTCTAGAAAGAATGCTTTTGTATCTTCCAAAGAACTAATTCTCCAATAAGTATGATACACATTTTATTTGGTAATAAAAAGAAAAAAAAAAACTAAAATTGTTTTTAGAGAATAAAACTAACTAAAATGATTGTAGAAAATTCAGAATTAAACTCTTTAATTTAACCCCAAAGCATTTAATTTTTGCTGCATTAGTGGTCGGAGATCCTCCTTGAAAGTAGCAGCTGACCGGAGCAACTTGAACAACGTATATATATGTATACACACAATGAGTGCTTGCAATTTAAGCTTGTAGAGTAACCACCATATATAGTAGAAAAGAATCAGATTGATAGGCTAGTTGAGAAGAGATGAGATGCCTATGCTATACTCAAGGGAAAAGTTGTCTTGTTATCTTCAGGAATTTGTTATTATTATTATTATTACTACTACGACTATACCCACAATCTTTTGTTCCCTTAAATTATTATTATTTTTTATTTTTTATTTTTTTATATAGATGAATTTGTTCTCCTATATATCTTGGTTAAATTAAACACGGATGTACGTATATGGACCTCTCTCTTTCTTTCTCTTTCAATATATCACATAAAGCAAATTGACTTCAGCTCAAAAGACTGAACGAGAGTTCAATTCTTTCTACTCGTCTACCTAAGGAATAATTATTTAATAATCACGAAGTATTATTGCTCCCTCTCTCATGGACTTCACAATTCACAAATAAAATTTAGGTTAACATTAATTTGGTCCTACACCCCCTCAACTACTACTAATTGTGTCAATTTAGTTTTATTTTCATATGAAATTTACTAATGTGACGCATAAAGGGGACGTTTGGATAGCCCGTCCACGTCCAAGTTTTGCTTTTTTTTTTTTTTTTCTACGCGTGTTTGTTACTGTTCATTGGCCATGAACAGTGATTTTAGGCTAATGAACAGTAACTTTTGGAATGAACAGTGATTTTTACCCATTTAAAAATTATTTTGCTACAGTGTTTTCAGCCATAAGTTCTATCCAAACGGACCCAAAATATACATTAAAAAGTTATTATTGAAAGTGTAAAAAAATAAAATCTAAAATCAATTCAATTTTTATTTTTATTTTATTTAAAATTTAAACAAAGAGAAGACCAAAGGATTAAGTTGACTTGATTTAAAATTTAGGAGACTTTTTTTCTTAGAGATAATTACAATATGCTGCTAACCCCGCAGCTTGAACTATTTCTCCTCTAAACCCCCAAGCACATTATACATGAGGAGGCGCTAATTCAACTACAAGACTTTTGGCTTTAGAATACTAAATTAACACATTTAAAATTTAAAGGACTAAATTGGTCTTTATCCAATGCTTAAATTACCAAATAAATAATTTAACCAAAAAATGATTGAGGTTGATTATATATGTGAAAGGGTGGAAAATTGTAATAGGATTGGAGTAGAAATAGTTTTGTCAACAATATGACATGAGTGGTTCTAGAACTACAAAATATTTTACAATTTATTTACTACAACCTTAGCATAGTAGACTGTGAGTAGTTATTTATCACTTACGCATAGACTTACCAATACTCTATTGCATCTAGTTGTGTCCAACAATATTGTGGTACTAGAATTTTTTTATATCACACTTCCTTCCAATCAAGATACGAAAGTGTCATATTGGGAGCCGCCAAATTTGGAACCGGTTTTTGTACAATTACTGTAAAGTATGGTTTAGTCTGTCAAGATAATTCAATACTCCATAATGACACAGCCAGAGGTTAAAAAAGAAAAAACTTGCAAACGCATGCGCATGTGAAGTATGAGGAGACAACATTGTGGCCTCAGACTTTTCAATTTTGGCGTACAAAAGCAAGAATTTTAATTTCATTAAAATAAGTGGTGAAAGTGATGGATTTGGTAGTAAATGCATACTGACTTCCAGGAGAGAGAGAGAGAGAGAGGGGTCCTTAGAAATGGAGCTAACGTGATTAAACTTACCAATTATGAAAATATAAATGATATTCTAACAACAAAAGAAAAAGAAAAAGAAAAAGAAAAGAAATTGGGCTATTTTGCATTAGTGGAGAAAACTCTTGTCAATTATGTATCAATTACATATCATTTGGAGTAGCTCCAAATACTTTTATTGTGTCAAAATTAGTTAAATCTTATAGAAAAGAGTGCACAAGAGAATTGCTAACTCTTGATTTTTATTTTTATTTTTAAAAACTTTGAGGAATTTGTGCTTATAATATTCTTCACTAGGCGTCACTATAGAATTTTAGCTTTCATTGTCAAAGTTTGTGCTTGACTGCTTGGGGGTTTGCCTTTAAGCTACAAGCTTGGTGTGATATAATCCAAGGTTAATAAAGTATATTAAGTTAGTGCCATATATACCAAACTGGCATATATAAGCCCATTTTGACTTCAGTTTAGAATTGGCCAATAAGCTTTGAAAGTGGTGAGTCCACTTATTTTGGTTTTTTATTTTTTATTTTTTTAAGAGCAATCCACTTTGGGTCATGTAAATGTAGGAATCGCTAAATTGTATTTGTGGAAGGAGTAAGATCCGAGTACAGAATAGAGTTCGTGGACTAAGTCCAAGGAGGGAAAAAGGCCCACCCACACATTAGTCCTGACCCAACATGTAGAAGAGAATCTGAGGAGGAACCATGAAGAGGCCGACCTTCCGATAAGCCTGAAGAGTGAGTGTTCCTCGGAAATTGTCAAGTAGGCCACTTGCACTAGATAACAGAATACAGAAAAAGATGGTAGAGACATGCAAGCAAAGAAGAAGGGAACTATCTGGACAAAGTAATCGTCACCTCCACATTCAATGCACTACACCAACTCGGCTGACAACATTAATGGAAGAATGACCTCAGAACAGTGCCTTCATAGCTTGCAGCACATTCTATCATTTCCAGCTAAACCTTGAGGGACATGCATCTAAAGGAAGGTCAGTGACTATACAAGTGGAGGACTCAGATGCAATTCAGTTGACTATATAAATAAAGGAAGCCCCAATAGAAGGGGGGACGAAAAACTGAAAAGAAATACATATATTGTACATCACTATCCTATATTTAAGACTTGAACAATTTATGAACAATGCTCCTTGGACTGGCCCGAGGAAGTGTTAATCCCAAATTTCGTTTCATTTTTAAGAATCACTTCACTTTTTCTCCGTTAATTTAAAAGCCAAACCATACTTGTGTACTAAAGTTGACCTCTGAAGCCTATTTTCTTACAAATTAATTGTATTAGGTCGTCTGACCTAAATCCACTATTTTAAGTGGACTTAGCCTATTGGATCTGCTTACAATTGGCGTCGTTTGTGGGAATGGTCATCTTTAATCTCTTTTTGGTTTATTCCTTGGTAGTGAAAATGGCAAATTCTAGGTGAGACGAAATAGGGGCCCATGGTGATAGAAGGGGAGAAAGAGAAGAGTCTGTAGGCTTTCAGCGAGTGGATCAATTCTTGAATTTGGAGAGAAGAAGGGATTGAGAGGTGGCCCGATTCCCCAGTATCAAGGTCGAGCCTATCCATTCAGACCATATAAGTTGAAGTCACTAAAGACTAGGAAGTCATGTATCGCATGAACAAGAGATGTGAAACCTTAGGTTGGAAGGCTTCGACATAGAGTGCATGTCAAGAAGGATAGAACACCTCCATCAAGCCAAATCTCTGACTTACAAAGAGAGAAAAGCTATCTGCAAAGATCCAGAACCCCCCCTCCCCCCAAGTGAATCTTTTACCACATATTCTCTCACAAGAGGTGGAGAAAGACATCATCGAAGAAGGAAAAAAACCTCACCCCCTAAAAATATGGGGAATGATGCTATGAGTAAGGCCTTGCGGCAAATTTCTAGGTCACCTTTTACAAACCGCATTGAGAAGGCCAAGCACCCCCATGGTTTTACCCAACCAACCTTCATCATTTACAATTGAAGGACTAGCCCAGCGGAGCATGTGAATCGTTTTAATCAAAGGATGGCCATTAACTCTAGAAATGAGGCTCTCATGTGTAAGGTGTTCCCTTAAGCCTTGGGCCCATTGCTATGAGGTGGTTTGATAGATTGGAGGAGGGCTTGATAGGGTCTTATGAGGAGCTGAATAGGGCATTCAGGGTCAAGTTTGTAACTTGTAGTAGGTACCTAGGCCTCTTGACTTTGGGTTCCATGGAAATAAGGGATGGGGAGACCTTAAAAACCTATTCTGATAAGTATTGGGAGCTCTTCAATGAGATTGGTAGGGGTCTTAAGGATGTGGCTATTAGAACCTTCAAAGTGGGGCTTCCCATGAATTCAGACATGAGGAAATCCTTCACCACGAAGCTTGCTAGGAATATACATCAGTTGATGGATCGCATTGACGAGCATAAAAGGGTTGAAGATAATCAAGTTCAGGGCAAAGGGAAGGCCAAGATTTTCACACCAGAGAGGAGGGATCTTTAGCCTGATAGATTCGTCCCTAACCGACCAAGGAGAGACTTTTTTAATTAGCCTCCCACATAAGTCAGGGATACTAAAGGGAGGTGGCACCACACCCACCATTGGGAACCATCAATGTCATTTTTAATACACCGGATAAGGAGACAGGGCCCTCGTCTAAGGTAATGTCCATTTCATCACGATCTGAGTTAGAAGAAGAGGATTGAGGGTCCATGAGGATAAGGGCATAGCAGAATCCAATCCTAGTGACCTTCTAGCCCCATAATGATGCTTTAGTGGTTACCCTTTGAATTAAATGGTATGATGTGAGAAGGGAAATGGTGGATCAAGGAAGAGGGGTGAAGATCATGTACCCAAATTTATATAAAGAACTGAAGATGAAACCCGAGGACCTCAGTAAGTACGACTCCTCCTTAGTAGGGTTTAATGAGAGAACTGTGATCCCCAACAGGCAATGAAGTTGTCAAGGTAGATTAAGTTGCTAGTACAAACGGGCAATGAAGTTGTCATGGTAGATTTCATTGTGGTTGACACTTATTCATCCTATACCACAATTTTGGTGAGGCCATGGCTTCATGCTATGGGGATAGTCTCTTTCACCTTGCATATAAAGGTCAAGAACCTAACTAAGGATCACGTGGGGAATTGGTGGGGTGCCAGACAATGGTCAGGTAGTGTATGGTTGTTGCAACTAGGAACCAGTCAGCTCAAGTGGGTCTCCTTGATCCGAGTCACATTTCGCAGTGGGAAAGCCAGAGGACTCGAATAGAATGGTAATTGGTGGTTTGCAGTGTGAAGAATTGGAGTAAATTATCCTCGATTCAGATGAAGATAAAGTTTTTTAGGTTGGGACCCAAATACCCCTTGCTGAGAAGGAAGAGTTGTTGGTTTTCCTGAAGAATAACTTAGTTGTTTTTTCCTGGAGCACGTACAAGGCCCTGAGGGTAGATCTAGAGTTCATATGCCACCATCTTAATGTGAGCCCAACCATCGTGCCAAAGAGGCAATAAACTCGGCGATCTTCTAAAGAACATGCCAAAGTAGTAAAAAAGGAGATCAATAAGCTCAAGCAAGCTGGGGCAATTGGTGGTTGGCTAAAACGTTCAAGTCAGGAAAATGGAGGGTTTGTGTCAATTTTATCGATTTGAATAAGGCATGCCCTAAGGATACCTTCCAAGGCTACCATCAAATACCACTAGAATTGCTAGATCAGGAGAAGACAACATTTCTAATCCCTACCGGAAACTACCACTATTGAGTGATGCCTTTTGGCTTGAAGAACGCTGGATCCACCTATTGAAGAATGGTGACAAGGATGTTTGAAGCCTAGCTAGGCCAGAACGTTGAAGCCTACATACATGACATGGTGGTAAAAAGCAAATAGGTGTTCCAGCGTTTGAGAGATCTAGATGACGTTTTCTCAATCCTTAGGAAACATAAGTTATGCTTAAATGCCTCTAAATATTCCTTCGGTGTGGAATCTGGAAAATTTCTAGGGTACATGATTACTCACCATGGAATAAAGGTTAATCTCGACCAGATCAGAGCTATCCATGATCTACACCCACCTCGAAATCTAAAGGAAGTACAAAGGCTGACTAGGATGACAGCAGCCTTGAACATATTCATCTCTCAGTCGGCTAATGGTTGTAGACCATTTTTCTAGTTACTTCACAAATGGAAAGACTTCGCTTGGTCCAAGGAGTATGACAAGGCCTTTGAAGAGCAAAAGAGATACTTAGCCCACCCACCAATCCTGTCCAGACTTGAGAAGGAGAATGTTTAGTACACATACATAGAAATTATGGCCCATGCAGTAAGGCTAGTTCTAGTTCGAACAAATGCAAGGGTGTAGAAGCTCGTCTATTATGTGAGCAAGTCCTTTTAAGAGAAAGTAATCTTAGTCATCATACATGCCACGAGGAAGCTTCCCTATTTAATTTCAAGCACATACGGTTGTCGTCCTCATATAGCTCCCTCTGCAAGTACTGCTTCGGAGGTCGGACTATAAAGGAAGGGTAGCCAAGTGGGGAACCATGTTGGGAGCATTTGACATCAAGTACTTACCTCGTATAGTTGTGAAAGGGCAAGTTTTGGTCGACTTGGTAGCAAAGCTTATTGAAGGAATGGAAAAGGATGGAACCGAGATAGGAGGGACACCCGACATAGAAGTTTCATTTGTTTTAACATCCCACCCACCATTTTGGGAATTGTATGTGGACAGGGTAGCTAACTAGAAGGGATTAGGGATTGGAATTGTCCTAGATATCTCTTGAGTGCCTAACCATGGAGAAATCCTTGAGGTTAGGCTTTCCGGCCATAAATAACAAGGCAGAATATGAAGCACTTCGAGCAGGCTTGAGCATAATGAAGAAACTTGGAGGTAAGGCTGTGGAGGTTTTTTCTGACTTGTGGCTTATTGTGGGGTAGGTGAGAGGAGAATTTGAAGCCAAGGACCAAAGGATGCAATGGTATCTAAGCCAAGTGAAACAACTACAATCTAGCTTTAAGGCATTTTTAATCAAGCAAGTTCCAAAAAGTAAGAATGCCTATGCTGACTCATTAGGAGAAGGCTTGCCAAGAGTTATAATAGTAGAGGGCTTAGCAGCGCTGAGCTGGGACAGTTAAGTCCCTATCGGAATAAACAAAATACATGTCGGCCTAAGCTGGATGGACCCAGTGGTATCATTTTTGAAGGATAAGACATTGCTCGAGGAAAAAACCAAAGCTAAAAAAATCCTAAGAAAGGCACCACGATATTGGCTCTCGGAAGAGTAGAAGTTATACAAACGATCATATTCTAGGCCATATTTATTATGTTTCCATCCTAAGGTAGTAGAGGCATTACTGAAAGAACTCCACGAAGGAATCTGTGGTAGCCATACTAGAGGAAGGTCTTTATATCATAGAGCTCTCACTCAAGGTTATTGGTGGTCTAGCAAGCGGAGGTTCGCTCAAGATTATGCTAGAAAGTGCAATCAGTGCCAAAAATACGCCCTAAATATTCATTAGCTCAGAAGGGTCCTGAATCCTCTTACTAGTCCATGGCCTTTTGCACAATAGGGCTTGGATATAGTTGAGCCTTTCCCGAAGACAATTGGAAACTGAAGATGGCTCATCGTCGGAACCGACTACTTCACAAAATGGGTCGAGGTCGAGCCTCTCTCCAATACCAGAGATTAGGACGTGAAGAAGTTTGTCTAGAAAAATATCGTCACGAGGTTTGGAGTTCCACACACTTTGTGTAACGACCCAAGGAAAAGTGCTAGCCACATCTGCGCTATACCTCAAAAGGACTAGTCACTATTTATAATAAACCTCTTATAATAACTAAAATCCACAATTTATAATAATCTCCAAAATATTGTGAAGTCTAAGCGGAAAAAAAAAAAAAAAAAAAAAAAAAAAAAACAAATAATCTTTTCAAAACTCCACAAATTGAAAATACACTCCACTATATAAAATGTGAACTACAAAACAAAGGTAACTAAAATTTTATGAGTCTTCAAGTAACACTGAAGCCGCCTACAACTTCCACGCTCTACCTTGCACCTCACAAGCGGTCCAAAGGTTCTAATTCCCAACTATACTTTAATCTAAAAAATATTAATTGATGGGGTGAGCCACACATCTAGTAAGTAATTATACAGAATACACAACAGAATAGAGTCAAGCAAGCACGAGTTTGATTTCACAATTTCACTCAAAATATCCAATATAGTTTTCAAAACATGTAAAGAATCACTTAATACACATATAATCATATCTTAAAGTCTTTTGGAAACACATACAAATAATTGATCAGAACACAGTGTCACATATACACATCACATATTCTCACATACAATCCTGTGAGCGGATACCAACATCTAACCCCTGCTGGTGAGGGATCAACACATATTCTCACATACAATCCTGTGAGCAGATTTACACATATATCTGATCAATTCTAAAAACACTCATTTTGAGTCACATATCACAAACAATAAAGTTTATACAACATATAATAATTTTCTCAATATTAACAATTGTTCCAACAGTAAAGATGTATTGAATATCACAATATCAAATTGAAACATAAATCAAAAGATGCTTGACTCTCTTAGGGAACGAATAGGAACTGAAGAGTTTATATAAGTATTTTTACAATTCTTGAATAAGTTTGAAAATCCAGTTTGCTAAAAGGAACGTCTTAAATACCATTTGAAAAACAAGAATATGATTTCGAAATCACTTGGTTTGAAACAATTTAAAGAACAAAAATCTTTCTAGAAAACTTACTTTGAAACTCAATTATTTTCAGAAAATAGTTTAGTTAAAAATCATCTTTTAAATGGGTTTTGGACATTCAAAAACGTTATTTAAAATTCGAAATTTATTTTAAAACATTATTTAAAAGCCAATTAAAATTTCTCTTTCAATAGTGTAAAAATGCTTTTTGATAAACTTTTAAAAAAATGCAAACTTAAAAATATAACTTTGAAAATCTTTAACTTCTAAGAACCTAAAGAGCAAAACTTGTGCATATTATGCATAATTACTTACCGCACTCGAATCACTTTGAAAGTCCAGCCAAAATAATCTCCAAAGAGCCTCAAGACACTCTTAAATTGGACCTATAATCAATTATGGAAATTACTCAATATCCTCTACAAAATATAAATTTTACTAAACTATAAAAACTGACTCACTAGTAAAATACTTTTCTGAACTAAATGATAGCACTAATGCAAAGTATCTCTACCCAAAACAAATATGTGTTTTTCTTGAATTTATCAGAACGCAGAGGCAGCAGCTAATGTTTTAGAGTTTAAGTTAATATACATAACCCCAAACAAGTCCTATTATATACATATCTACCATAGAAAACTTACAGCTATCCTAATATCCTAATATCCTAATATATAACACCACACTGGCACAGCATAAGTCCCAGAGACAATGAAACCAGCCGCATTATTTGACTTCTTCTATCCATTATATATATATATATATATATATATATATATATATATATATATATATATATATAATATATACACAAATTCAACAGAACAAAAGCCACCTTCTTTGACTTCTTCTTCAACCATTATATATGTAAGTGCACAATTGCACCTGGCCCCAAGAACAGTTACGGGCTCAGGCCCAACGAGCCTTAAACAATGTAATTTGTAGAGTGTGGGCTTGAAACCCAGGTTAGAAGTGTTTGAGGATTAAATAGCAAGCTAAAGATTATAAACACTTAAAAACAACAAAGAATGCTATAAATCAATCTGCTCGGACGTAAGCCGAGAACTGTTCTTATATAATATCTCTCTCTTTGTCTTTTTTCTTTTTAGGTTACAAAAAGTTCCGTCCCGTTTCTGTTCTAGGTTTTTTCCTTAAATACTCCTCTTTTCAATACTTTATACACGTGTTGCTTTACCTCCCCTTTAACCTAGATATTTCTTTTCCCAGTGCCTTTGAATAGTAACCAGAAGTTTTTCTTCCACTGTTCAGGTGTCACTTCCCCATCAATGCGGCCAGGGTGGTAGGTGTAGGGTCTTTAATGTGGAGGTAGCAGCCTTTATCTTTGACATTTCTTCAACACCAGTGCTTCTGGGGCATTCTAGGGTTTACCCCTTTTAACCATTGGTCTTAACCGTGTCATCCCCTAATCTTTATTGCGAAACCCCGAGTTCTTCGGTGTCTGTCCGAGGATAAGTTCACCCTCGGCTGGATCCTCGGACCCTCGGCGTATGGGCCGACCCATAGTACCAACAAATTCTAAACCCAGTAGCAGGTCGGCCTTCCTTAACACGGCCCAAAAGGCCCACATTCTCAACAAGATCTTTTTGCCCCCCACAATAGCCCCTCAAAACTCTAATTTTCAACGTCCGAGGAGAAAAATAGGGTTTTGATCCGACGAGAACCTACTCCATTCACTTTGTTAGTAATGGTACGTGTGGAAATCGTTTCGCGTCCCAGAAGACGCCATTTGGCGGTTTTATTTTGAACAACGCGCGTATTTAATACTACCAGTTACACTTTGTCCCTCACGTTCAACGGTGAGATGGGCATCCAACGGCCCTCATTACTCCGCGAAATTTTAGGCGGGACAAATATAATTTCGAGGCCGCCTTTTCGCACGTCGTGACGCTTCGGGAACCTGCGCCTTCATTTAATTCATCAGGGATCAATCCCATCAAAACACCTACAATCATTCTTTACCAGCAGAAAACCGTGGAAACCCGTACCTCCAACTTTGTAAGTTCTTGCTCTCTCTGTTCTTAACCTTTTCTCCTCGGATACAGCCCTCGGCTGTCTTCGTAAACATTTTTTCCTTTAAAGTTTAGCCTTTCGTTCTCTTCTAATGGGTAGGTTTAAGTGTCTAGTTGATTCCGTCGCTGGGATGGAGGGTTTTAGGGCTAAATATCGTATTCCCAGCGATGTAGGACTAAAATATTGCCCGACAGAAGCCGTGGCCGGTTCTAGGAAAGAGGAAGAGGTTATCATCCCTATGATAGCCTTTATAGAGGGTGGGATGACCCTTCCAATGAAACCCGTAATGAGGGAATACCTTCGCAACCACCGGTTGTGTCCCGATCAATGCCTCCCGAACGTTTTTAGAGTTCTAGGTAGTGTAGATGCTCTCAACGAGCAGATGGGTTTAAACCTCACATGGCACGATGTCGTGTTCCTATATGAGTCCCATAAACTTTCTAAGGTAGGTTATTATATTAAATCTCGGTCCAGCACCGTTAGGCTAATCTCCTGTCTGCCCAAATCAAACAAAGGCATGAAGGACGACTACTTGATCGTGTCTGGGAACTGGCACGACGGCCTCCACTGCCCAGTTGAGTGGGGGGATCCAGGTGCGACGCCGTAGGATTAATCTCCCCACAACACAACTTCTCCTAACACACACAAAAATGCGTATTCGTATTTACTTAAATTTGTTAAATATTTATGTGGATCTGACCAAATTTGTTTGTTTTGATGTCTTTTTTGCAGATAAGCAGCACGTGCGTCCTCGTCTGAGTCACTGTAACGTTGCCGATCTAAACCGAGTACTTCGCTCCGAAGTGTTCGTTAGTGAAGACTTACAACTCCGGGCTGCTCGCCTCATTCTAGGGTACAATCCCCTTTCCTCGGACTTCCAGGAGATAGAGAACGCCATAATTGCGGGCGACCGAAGACGAAGGAGGATAAACGTAGCTCGGCCCCACTTTCTGGACGACCGCGACCTCCCGGACGCTCCCAACACCGTTCTGTACAACCAGCCTATAGCAGCAATCCCCCTTGCTGTGCATTCACGAACAACTGTCATTCCAGAAGAGCAGGTGTCTTCTTCACACACACTTGACGACGAGATAGATCAATTCCATCTCGAAGACACCGAGAGACCTCGCGGGAACCAGTTTGTGGTACTTTCCGACGAGGAGGAAGAAGCCACCGAGGCCTCCGGAATTGCAGTGGTTTGTAGTTGCCCTTCCCGAGGACGAATTTGAAGAAGACATGGGAAGAATGGAGGGTCTCCTCACCAATAGGGCTGCTAAGGTTGCAGAGAAAAGAAAACGGGGACGTCCCAAGTTCCCGCCTTTACCTCCTCCTCCTCCTCCAGCTGAGCCAAAACTGCCAGCCGAGGATCCCAAGAAGAAGAGGAAGGGGGACAATGAGGGGACGATTAATAAAGACCCCAAGAAACCACGCCAACAACTCCCACCGGCCCAGCAGCAGAAGCTGGACAAGGGCAAGGGTAGAGCCCGTTCGGTTGAAATCGGGGAATTCAAGGACGAGGCTGAAGTGCGCCGAGCACCGACCACCTGGTCCCCTGATCTAAGGCTGGACGGCGCACCCATCTCCCGCGTCCGCATAAGGGCGGTTCAACAAGGCCACGCCCACCACCTGGCCGAGGTCTTGGAACGCCCTCTTCTGCTGCCCAAGGACATGGAGACCTTGGAAAAGATGGGCAAGCCACAACTATTCCTCTCACTAAAAAGAGACTTAGCGCTGGTAAGTTTTTCTCCTTTTTTAGGAAGATTCCACTTTTAATAATATTTATAGGTAAGTTTGTTTTTTATTATTCCTAACTCCATCATACGTTGTTACAGGCTATTCAGGAGGTCTTCGTAGCTGAAAAGTTTATTGAAGACACTCGGAAAGTAGCCAGAACTGAGCTCGAAATTAGGTTGGAGACTGAGAAGTCCTTGGGTACAGCCCTTGCTGAGAACGAGAAGCTGACCTCGGAGGTGTCAGATCTGAGGAGAGCGAAAAATGGGGTCGAGTCTAACTTGAGGACGATGAAGACCCAGATAGAAGGACAGCGCAAGCTCCTTCATGAAAGAGACGAAGAGCTCTCCCAAGCTCAAAGGGAGTGCTCGGATCTGAAGAAGCAACTGGCGCTGATGAAGGAAGAAGCCAGCTCCTTCCAACTCTCTCTTCAAGCTGCCAAGCAGGCAAGTTTTGATGAAGGGGTAGCAACCACCGAGGAGCAGCTGACAGAGGAGTTCGCGGCTTTATGCCGCGAATACTGTCAAAAAGTATGGGGGGAAGCTTTAAACGCAGCAGGAGTTCCCCAATCTTCGGATTTGAGGAAGTCCGAGAACGTTTGGCTTCCCCTAGAAATACAGGAGATTGAAGAGGCTCCTGCTGCTACTCCTACCCCTGAAACAACTCTTCTTGCCCTACCTTCGGTGGTCCCACAGCAAATTCCTGATCCTACAGAACATTCTGGTTCCAACAAAGAGAAGGAAGGAGGAGGGGATGCAGAGAAGGACTTAAGCCAAACAGTTGAGCCCAACGTCCCTCCAACGAAGACAGCAGATAAGGGAAAGCAGATCTTGACTCCCTTTGAGCTGGAGTTGAGAAAGACCGAGGGCACTAGTACCTCTCAGCAAGAGCCTCCTCCAAAAGCTTAGGACTTAGCTTGGGGCTTCTCTTTTTCCATTTTTGAATTATCTATGTAATGCATATTTAACTGATTAATGAAGAACAATTTCATTTGCTTTTCACTTGGGTTGTATCTGTTATACTTTACTTTTTTTTTTTGTGTTTGTTATAAATATTGCCATTAGCACATAACCAAAATTTCTCAGAGTAAACAAATCTAACTCCAAGGATTGCACAATCATAACTTTCACATAATCTTATGCACATCATTAAAGATTTAATAAAAGGTGACATGGTTAATACATTTAAACAATGCCTTGATGAAAAGGAAAAGAGGACTTCATATAATGATTAAACCCTTATAATGCACAACACTGTTTCTAGTAGGATGTAAGATCCGAGGACCATTCCTTACACAAAATTGCTTAACACTTAAAGATATGAAACTTAAGGTCTGAGTTTAATAAACAGTAACGCATTAACATCCAGACATAATAAGGAGATAACCTTGATCAAAATTGTGGTCCGAAGATAAGACTTCACCAATTTTACGTTTGATTCTTAAAAATTATAAGTTCAAATGTTAATTTTCCCAAAGTAGGAGGTCCGAAGACCCGGCATAACTAAGGTTCTGTTTAACAAATGACAAGACATAAATTTCCACAAGGTTTATGGTCCGAGGACTACACTTAACCAAGTTTCTGTGTTGATTCTTGAAGATAGTAACTTCAAATGTTAATTTTTCCAAAGTAGGAGGTCCGAGGACCCGGCATAACTAAGGTTCTGTTTAACAAATGACAAGACATCAATTTCCACAAGGTTTGTGGTCCGAGGACTGCACTTAACCAAGTTTCTATTTGATTCTTAAAAGTGATAACTTCAAATGTTAATTTTCCCAAAGTAGGAGGTCCGAAGACCCGGCATAACTAAGGTTCTGTTTAACAAATGACAAGACATCAATTTCCACAAGGTTTGTGGTCCGAGGACTGCACTTAACCAAGTTTCTGTTTGATTCTTAAAAGTGATAACTTCAAATGTTAATTTTCCCAAAGTAGGAGGTCCGAAGACCCGGCATAACTAAGGTTCTGTTTAACAAATGACAAGACATCAATTTCCACAAGGTTTGTGGTCCGAGGACTACACTTAACCAAGTTTCTGTTCGATTCTTAAAAGTGATAACTTCAAATGTTAATTTTCCCAAAGTAGGAGGTCCGAAGACCCGGCATAACTAAGGTTCTGTTTAACAAATGACAAGACATCAATTTCCACAAGGTTTGTGGTCCGAGGACTGCACTTAACCAAGTTTCTGTTTGATTCTTAAAAATGATAACTTCAAGTGTTAATTTTCCCAAAGTAGGAGGTCCGAAGACCCGGCATAACTAAGGTTCTGTTTAACAAATGACAAGACATCAATTTCCACAAGGTTTGTGGTCCGAGGACTGCACTTAACCAAGTTTCTGTTTGATTCTTAAAAATGATAACTTCAAATGTTAATTTTCCCAAAGTAGGAGGTCCGAAGACCCGGCATAACTAAGGTTCTGTTTAACAAATGACAAGACATCAATTTCCACAAGGTTTGTGGTCCGAGGACTGCAATTAACCAAGTTTCTGTTTGATTCTTAAAAATGATAACTTCAAGCGTCAGAGCTACTCATAATTTTGAAATACAAACTGACAAAAGCTCATTTCATTAATAATAATACCTTCTAAGATTATTTACATTCCATGGACGTGGTACTATTCGTTCGTCTAGATCAGCTAGCCTATATGACCCTATGCCTGCTACTGAAACAATGCGATAGGGGCCTTCCCAGTTAGGTCCCAGCTTGCCCCAAGCTAGGTTCTTAGAAGTGCCTACAACCTTCCTTAACACAAGATCACCAGGTGCAAGTGGTCTTAGCTTCACATAGGCATCATATCCTCGTTTTAGCTTCTGTTGATAATAAGCCATCTGGACCATCGCTGCCTCGCGCCGTTCCTCAAGCAAATCTAGGCCCTTTTCCAGGAGTCCATTGTTATTCTCAGGACTAAAGGAGCTGGTCTTTAAGGTGGGAAAACCAGATTCTAGAGGTATCACCGCCTCGGCTCCGTAAGTCATAGAAAATGGAGTTTCTCCAGTGGACCTGCGCGGTGTGGTCCGATACGTCCATAGAACGTGAGGGAGCTCTTCTACCCATCTACCTTTCGCATCATCCAACCTTTTCTTTAGCCCACTGACAATGACTTTGTTAACGGCCTCGGCCTGCCCGTTTCCTCGAGGATAAGCTGGGGTGGAATACCTATTTATAATACCCATGTCACCACAATACTTCCTAAAAGCCTTACTGTCAAACTGAACACCATTGTCCGAGATGAGCGTGTGTGGTATCCCAAATCTGGTAACGATGTTTTTCCAGACAAACTTCTTGGAGTCAATATCTCTTATATTTGCCAAGGGCTCAGCCTCAACCCATTTAGTGAAATAGTCTGTTCCCACAAGAAGCCATCTTTTATTGCCAGCAGCTCTCGGAAACGGCCCTACAATGTCCAAGCCCCATTGTGCAAAAGGCCAAGGGCTGGAGAGAGGGTTAAGAACCCCTCCAGGTTGGTGAATATTAGGAGCAAATCTCTGACACTGATCACATTTCCTGGCATAGTCTTGGGCCTCCCTTTGCATATTGGGCCACCAATAACCCTGAGTCAGAGCTCTGTGAGCCAAGGACCTTCCCCCAGTGTGGCTGCCACAAATCCCTTCACGCAATTCTTCTAGAAGCCCCTCCGTTAAATCAGGGTGTACACACAACAAGTACGGTCCTGAAAAGGATCGTTTGTACAATTTTTGATCCTCGGACAGCCAGAATCGTGGCGCCTTTTGGCGTATCTTATCTGCTTCGGATTTGTCCTCAGGAAGGACATCATCCCTAAGAAAAGATACGACTAGGTCGATCCAACTAGGTCCAGGCCTTATTAGATGGATACGAGGCGCATTGGTAATAACTAGAGAGGGCTCTAGCAAATCTTCAACGAGGATAACCCTAGGTAAACCTTGAGCCGAGGACGTTGCCAGCGTGGCTAAGGAGTCTGCATGGGTGTTTCCGCTCTGAGAGATATGAGTTAAGGCGAAGGAGCCAAATTGAGTTTACTGACGCTTAACCTGGGCCAAATATTCCTGCATCCTTGGATCTCTAGCCTCCATGGTCCCCGTGACCTGTCCGACCACCAGTTGAGAATCCGAGAAGATGTGGATTTCCCTTCCACCCATCCAATGCACCATTTTCATGCCTACCAAGACCGCTTCGTATTCGGCCTCATTGTTAGTAGCCGAGAACGCCAATCTCAAAGATTTTTCGAAGACAATTCCCTCTGGGGACATAAGAACAAGTCCAACACCAGATCCTCTCTGATTAGCCGCCCCATCCACATACATTTTCCAAATCAGAGGCACGGCAGTTGTAATCACACCAACTGATTTTTCATCCATATGTGCTTCTTTTAGAGTTTCTTCCAGTAATGGCTCGGCAAATTCCGCCACCAAGTCAGCGAGGATCTGGCCCTTCACCGAGGTGCGAGGCTTATACTTTACATCAAAAGCCCCCAGGATGGTCCCCCACTTTGCTATCCTTCCTGAGTAGTCGGCGCTACGCAGAACTGCCTTGAGGGGCAATTGGGTCAGAACAACCACTGTGTGGGACTGAAAATAATGGGGAAGCTTTCGCATGGCATGAACCACGGCCAGGAGCGCTTTCTCTAAAGGTTGATAACGTACCTCGGCATCACCCAAAGACTTACTAACATAATATACCGGTCTTTGCACCCCGCTATCATCTCTTATCAGGACAAGGCTGACCGCGTGAACGGCCACTGCCGGATAAGCAAACAAAATCTCATGTGCCTCGGACGAGAAAGGATGGGTGGCCGAGATAGATATTGCTTAAGCCGTTGAAAGGCTAACTCACATCCTCGGTCCATTGAAACCCTTTCCACTTATTCGGCAGCTTGGAAGAAAGGACGACACCGGTCACTCGACCGAGATATGAACCCGTTCAAAGCGGCAATCATTCCCGTCAACTTTTGAATTTCTTTCGGGTTCCGAGGAGGCTGCAAGTCCCGAATAGCCTTAACCTGCACCGGGTTTACCTCTATGCCTCTATGTGTAATCATGTATCCCAAGAACTTCCTAACCCACGCCGAAAGAACATTTCGAGGCGTTGAGGCGCAACTTGTACCTTCTCGCATCCGAAAAGTGTCGGCCAAATCTTTCACATGTGAGGGGATTGTTTTGCTTTTCACCACCATATCGTCAACGTATACCTCAATGGTTTTCCCCATCTGCTGTTCGAACATTCTGGTCATCATCCTTTGATAAGTAGCCCCAGCATTCTTCAGACCGAACGGCATGACCTTATAATGGTGATTCCCCGTCGGCGTAATGAATGCGGTCTTCTCCTGATCCTCCAGTGCCAAGGGAATCTGGTGATAACCCTGGAAGGCGTCTAAGAAACTCATCCGAGGATGACCGAAAGTGGCATCCACCAGTTGATCAATACGTGGCATTGGGAACGAATCTTTGGGACAGGCCTTGTTCAGATCAGTAAAGTCCACACATACCCTCCACGTTCCATTTTTCTTTTTAACGACAACTGTATGGGCTAACCACTCAGGGTAGAAAACCTCTTTGATAGCCCCAGCCCTTTTGAGTTTGAGCACCTCTTCCTTCACAGCCTCGGAATGTTCCCTGGAGGATCGCCGAGGTGGCTGCCTTCTCGGAATGATAGCTGGGTTGACATTTAGGTGATGACAAATGAAGCCCGGATCCAGGCCTGGAGCTTCATAAGGATCCCACGCAAAAACATCAACATTATCCTTCAAGAACTCTAACAACTCCATTTTCTCTTGGTGTGGTAAAAGTACACCGACTTGGAAGAATCTCTCCGGGTCATCGGCCACTGGAAACTTCTCTAATCCCTCGCACTGTGTCTCATCTCCTGTCACCACTCCAGATGAATCAGGAGCCGTTAACTGCTATAAGCCCTTGTTGATCAAAACCGAAGACTCGGCTTCCGTCTGATGCAGTACCGCAGCCGATATGCACTGCCTGGCTACTGATTGGCTGCCGAGGATTTCCTCAACACATTCCCCCGAGGGGAATTTAACTTTAACATGTAAGGTAGAGGAGACGGCTCCAAGCGCATGCAACCAAGGCCTGGCAAGGATGGCCGTGTATGGAGAGTACGCATCAACGACGATGAAGTCCACCTCCACCGTTTCTGAGCCGGACTGTACGGGCAAACGGATCTGTCCCTTCGGCACAACGGCTCTCCCTTCGAAGCTTATAAGTGGCGAGTCATAAGGAGTAAGGTCTTCCAACTTCAATCTTAACCCCTTAAACAGATCAGGGTACATGATATCTGCACCGCTGCCCTGATCTATCATCACCCTTCTCACGTCATAGTTCCCAATTCTGAGGGTAACCACAAGAGCATCGTCATGGGGCTGGATGGTCCCTACTTTATCCTCCTCCGAGAAATCTAGGACGGGCAAAGTGCCCTTCAACCTCTTCGGCCTGTGACCCATGTCCTCGGTCTGTTGATGGGAAACCGCCATCACCCTAGTGGGACCCGAGCCGGTCCTGCCAGGGGCAGCGAAGATAACATTAATTGTTCCCAAGGCTGGCCGAGATATATTGTTCCTCTGGTTGTTTATACCAACTTGACTGGCCTGCCCAGTGGGCTGACACAAGTGCTGCTTCAACTTTCCCTCACTGACGAGCTGCTCTAGATGGTTCCACAGGGTCCGACAGTTCTCGGTAGTGTGGCCTACATCCTGATGGTACTGACAAAAGAGATTTTGGTTTCTTCTCGCAGGGTCCCCTGCCATCTTGCCTGGCCACCTGAAGAAAGGCTCTTTACGAACTTTCTCTAGTAACTGATGCACCGGCTCTCGGAACACAGTATTTACAGCCTGAGGTGCTGCCGAGCCAGATTGCCCGAAGTAATCCCTCCTCGGCTTGTTGTTGTGGTATCTATCCGGCCTGAAATCCCTTCTCTCCTGCGGGATAACCTTTTCCTTTCCCTTCCCTTGCTGCTGGTCTTCTTCTACCCTATTGTACTCATTAATACGATCCATAAGGCGGCGTACACTGCGGACGGGCTTTTTCGTCAAAGACTTTCTTAGGTCGTGGTCAGTAGGGAGACCTACTTTAAAGGTATTAAGCGCCACCTCATCAAAGTCACCATCTATCTCGTTAAACATCTCCCAGTATCGGTCGGAGTATGCTTTCAGTGTCTCCCCTTCCTTCATGGCCATGGATAGCAGCGAACCCAATGGCCGAGGGACTCTGCTACACGTAATGAACCGCGAAGCAAATGCCCTAGTCAGCTCCCCAAACGAGCCTACGGACCCAGATTTGAGACCGTTAAACCATCTCATAGCCACAGGTCCCAAGCTGGAGGGGAAAACTTTACACATCAGAGTCTCATTGTGAGAGTGCACCGCCATCCTCTGGTTGAAGTGACTCACGTGCTCCACCGGATCAGTCCAACCATTATAAATGGTGAAGGTGGGCTGGGTGAACCTCCTGGGGAGCCTCCCCCTCTCAATCCTCCGCGAAAACGGAGATTTAGAGAGTTGGTGCAACGCCCTACTCATGGTATCGTTACCTAAGCCCCTAGAACGAGGCTTCTTACGTCTGCGAGTTGGTTGGCTGCCCTCCTCACTGGAGGATGTTGCACTGGTGAGAGTGCGCGACCTTGAGCCGTGGCCGGCTCCCTATCCTCCTCCGAGGAAGAACTAGACAAGGACGGGGAAGCCTTACGTTTAGCGCGGCGTAACTTCCTCTTCCAACGATTGATTTCCCTCTGCATGGATTTAGAACCCTCATCATGGGTAGTGCTACCCCCTCCATGAGTATGGCCAGCACTTGGATACTCTGTATGGACACTCCCCTCACGATCCCTACGATGTTCAAGACGTTGGAAATGATCTTCCGGTTGTGATCCTTGTGACTCTGCATGGTGAGAGCCTAAGCCTGCCATAATATCCCTACCTCTTCTAGACTAGATTTCCCACAGACGGCGCCAATTGTAAGTGCACAATTGCACCTGGCCCCAAGAACAGTTACGGGCTCAGGCCCAACGAGCCTTAAACAATGTAATTTGTAGAGTGTGGGCTTGAAACCCAGGTTAGAAGTGTTTGAGGATTAAATAGCAAGCTAAAGATTATAAACACTTAAAAACAACAAAGAATGCTATAAATCAATCTGCTCGGACGTAAGCCGAGAACTGTTCTTATATAATATCTCTCTCTTTGTCTTTTTTCTTTTTAGGTTACAAAAAGTTCCGTCCCGTTTCTGTTCTAGGTTTTTTCCTTAAATACTCATCTTTTCAATACTTTATACACGTGTTGCTTTACCTCCCCTTTAACCTAGATATTTCTTTTCCCAGTGCCTTTGAATAGTAACCAGAAGTTTCTCTTCCACTGTTCAGGTGTCACTTCCCCATCAATGCGGCCAGGGTGGTAGGTGCAGGGTCTTTAATGTGGAGGTAGCAGCCTTTATCTTTGACATTTCTTCAACACCAGTGCTTCTGGGGCATTCTAGGGTTTACCCCTTTTAACCATTGGTCTTAACCGTGTCATCCCCTAATCTTTATTGCGAAACCCCGAGTTCTTCGGTGTCCGTCCGAGGATAAGTTCACACTCGGCTGGATCCTCGGACCCTCGGCGTATGGGCCGACCCATAGTACCAACAAATTCTAAACCCAGTAGCAGGTCGGCCTTCCTTAACACGGCCCAAAAGGCCCACATTCTCAACAGGATCTTTTTGCCTCCCACAATATATATATACACACAAATCCAACAGAACAAAAGCCACCTTCTTTGACTTCTTCTTCAACCATTATATATATATATATATATATATATATATATATATATATATACACACAAATATCCAACAGAAGAACAATAGCCACCTTCTTTGACTTCTTCTTTAACCATTATATATATATATATATATATATATATATATATATATATATATATATATAAATATCAATTCAATGGAAGAAGAATGGCCGAATTGTTTGACTTCAATCTAGGATTATATGTACAAATCGATGGAAGACTTAAACAAAAATATAGATTCGTGAAATCCCATGGCTCAAATCTAACATCTAATTCAGCGTCAAATCTAAACGTTAGAATATAAATTTTAGGATCAAAATCAAATTTCTAAATAACCTAATAAAATTCTAATTTTTCTTGTCTCTAATTGAGAGAAATCTTACCTTGAACAATTTGATTGTCTCTTCAATTGTACGTGCTCTAACTCCAAGGAAAACACCTCTTAGCCTCTTAGCCTCTTAGATAAAACCCTGACTATCTCTTCCTCTATTCTGTAGCTTGTATTATAAGATGTGGGCTTAGTGGGTAGTGGGCTGCAATAATAATTAAAAGAAAGCCTATAGCCCAACAATTATATTTTAAATAAAACTCTTAAATAAAAATTATGTGGGGTATTACACTTTGATTTTGGACAATGGGCTTTAGTTCAATGGCAAGGCTTTATAAAGATATTGTTGTGAGATGGGCATCAAAAATAGATCTTCTACCCTGGCCTATCCTCAAAGTAATGGACAAGTTGAGGACACCAACAAGGTCATAGTGGATGGGCTAAAGAAGAGATTGGATGAAGCAAAGGGAAGATGGGTGGATGAATTACCACATGTGCTATGGGCATACTACACACACCTAGGAGATCGACTGGAGAGACCCCCTTTTTGATGACATATTGCTCCAAGGTAGTCATCCCCCTGGAGGTAGGATTCCCAATGATGAGAACTAACCAGTTCAATAGCATTGAAAATGAACAACTCCTCTCTACTAGCCTAGATTTGGTTAAGGAAAGAAGGGAGGTCACCACAGTCCAATTGGCTTATTAATAACAAAAGCTTAGACAGGGGTATAACAGAGGCATCAAGACGAGGGCATTTATACAAGGGGATCTTGTCCTAAGAAAGGATGTAGGGAACACTAGGAATCCAGCATGGGGAAAGCTCGAGCCTAATTGGGAAGGACCCTATTGCATAACATTAGTGGTAGGAATAGGTGCTTATCGTTTAGAAGACTTGGATGAAAATGTTATCCCATGGCCTTAGAATGTAAATAACTTACGAAGATATTATTATTAATAAATGATACTGAAGTTATTCAATTTTTCTCTCTTTATTCTTGAAGCTGAACTTTTACCAGCATCTTTGCACTATTCGTCTCAAAATGGTTAAGAGTTGAACAGAATCTTGGGCATTTTTGACTCCTCAGGTCACACGCCTTAGATAAATTAACTCTTATGAAAAGAAATAAATTGACTAAGTGTTAAACATAACCTTGGTCATGTTTGACTCCTTAGGTCACATGCCTTGGGGTAAATTAACTCTTACGAAAAGAAATAAAATGGTTAAGTATTAAACAGAACCTCGGTCATGTTCGACTCCTCGGGTCACATGCCCTGGGTAAATTAACTCTTATGAAAAGAAAGAATATGGTTAAGTGTTAAACAGAACATTGGCCATGTTCGACTCCTCAGGTCACATGCCTTGGATAAATTAAATCTTACGAAAAGAAGTAAAATTGTTAAGTGTTAAATAAATAAATCCTCGGACATGTTAAACTCTTCAGGTCACATGCCTTGGGTAAATTAACTCTTATGAAAAGCAACGAAGTGGCTATGTGTTAAAAAAAACCTCGGTCATGTTTGACTCCTCAGGTCACATACTTTAGGTAAATTAACTATTATAAAAAGAGATAACATGGCTAGGTGTTAAATAGAATCTTGACTATGTTCGACTCCTTGAGTCACATGACTTAGGTAAATCAACAATTATAATGAGTCAGGTGTTTAAAAAAAAAGAAAGACAAAGGACAATATGCAAATACAAGCAAGTACCAATCAGATAAAAGTGAAATTCTCGTCATTCATTAATTATGGAATTAGCATTACAGAAAAAGAAGGTAGAAAAGCTTGTTATCTAAGCTAAAACATAAATTGGGTGCCCCTACTACAACAGATCTAACAAGGCCTATCTTGTGGAGTTTTTCCTTTTTTGCTCTCCAACCTTGTCCCCTTTTTCTAGTAGCCCTTTGTCTTGCCCTCCTTCTCAAGAGGAGGTTGAGAAGCTGGTTCGGTTGGGCTCGATGCCAAAGTGGACAAGCTGGCTATGCTCCCGAGAGTAGAAAGTTTGTCGGATGGATCTCTAAGCTCCAAAGACAAGTCCACCCCAGTAGCTTTGAGAGCTTCAATCCAAACTTGGCAACAGAACTCTTAACCCAAGTCTCTCATTTGGAGGGTAAGGCTAGCCGAGGTTTCGTTTTGCCCTAGTTTATAAGCAACTTGTTCTGCCTTGGACAATTTAGCCTCTTTCCCCTCTTGTTCTTTTTCTTGGAGTTCAATTTTTTCTTTGGCAAGGACTAGCTCCTCCTACGCTAACCGAAGCTGACTACGTTGTTCCTTAGCTTGTCTCTCAACAACCCCTAGAGCAGCTTTGACACTTTTTCTTCCTCTATCGACCTTAGCCAATCTAAAGAGAGACTCGTTGTATTTCTTCTTGGCTTCAACTTGAGCCTTGGTGGCAGTAATACGACGTGACTCCTCCTTGAATTTGGAAAGGGCATGGTCCACCCATTCTTCTACACCGTAGGAAGCTTAAGCTGCCTACATATACGTATACCAAAACAAGAGAGGGGAAGAATAAGGGAGTACGTTAAAGTAAAAAAGGCAAAAAGAAAGGAGCATGGGTTTGGGCTTGGAAATAGAAACTTACCATAGCCAAATCTCTCTTCAGAGTAAGGAACACCTCATGCTTCTTCAAATTTCGAAGCTCCTCCATGTCTTAAAGGAGGGGAAGAGCCTACTCAAGAGAATTGGCCATGTATCCAACTCTCCCTTGCTGAAATTCTTTGATAGAAGAGTTAGAAAAGAGAGGGGCTCCGTCCAGTAGCAGCGAGGGGCTTTAAGCAGAGATTTGGAGTGCCAGTTTGCTATAGCACCAGAACCAATTCCTTCAGTAAAACCTTTCTTCTATTGGGCTTTACTAACCTTAGGCCTTTTTGGAGGCTCTTACTCCACTATGCGTTGAATCTTACCCTTCTCAGAGCTCTCCTTCCCAGCCTTCTTATCCCTTTTTCTTTTCTTCTGTACAGGTTCAGAAGGAGAGGAATAACTGAAAGAGGGGTAGGAGGTCTCAGGTCCACAAGTACCATGTGCGAATCTCCCTTGGCATGGGTCTCTAGCAAGGACAGAAGGTTAGGCGTGCTCTTTTGGATTACCATCCCTTCAGGTATGTTAGAGACTTCTTGGTTAGCATTGATTTGAGCTGCAACTTGAGGTCTAGAGCTGGACTGAAAGTGCTCGACTAGATCAAACAAATTAAAAACTTCAAAATCCTCCCCAAGATCAATGTAGATAGGTGCTCGTACTGGTCTTTCGGGTTCCTCGCCGAAAGGTATGACTTCCTCCTTGGCCTGAATAATGTCAGTGACCTATTGAGCGGTTAATTCAACATCTTGAGTTCCTTTGGGAGAAGGACCAGTAAGAAATCCAGGGATAGCTATGTCGATGCTTGCTAAGCGAGGATCCTTGGCTTTGATCACGTGCTTAGGAGACTGAAAGCGTGTCGTAATAGGGGTATACCCTAGGCTGATGTGGGTGGCATGAAGCTGACTTTTCTTATAGAGGAAGATCTCAGACTTTAGGATCCCGTTAAGATCCTCATGGTTCACCTAATTGAGGTTGGGAGCTGTGAAATCTTTATTTGCAACAGATTAGAGAAAGGAAGAGTGGGAAGTTGGACACCTTTATAAACAAATATATATATATATATATATATATATATATATATATATATATTACAGCTAAACAAATAAACATAATGAAAGTGGGAAGTGAAGAAAGTGATTTTCTATAGACTAAGGATAAATAGCTTGTTCGAGCCTATGATCATCCCACCTGGCTCCTTGTCCCACGTAGGACAATGCAACCCATTATGCCAATCATCTGAGACAATAAAAAAATCATTGTCGATGCCTTTGTTGGTTTCGGAAATGCAAGAGATCAACCTAAGTAAGGGTACCCTAGTCCTAAGTAATACTCCCTCTGTCCCAAATTGTTTGGCCTGGTTAGGAAAACCCAAATATTTAGGGAAACATCATTAACTGCCTTATCTCTTTAATAAAAAGTAAAATTTCCTAAATTACCCTTAAACGAATTTATCAAAAAATTATTTAAGAAAAAAAATTCTAATATTGGTGCTAACTGCCAAGAAATTTTCAAAATTATTGTGGATTTCAATCTTTATTTTTAAATCAAATTTTAATAAAATTGATTTGAATTCTATATCTTGTTACTATCTACTACTCCGTATCTTTAAAAGTAAATCAATTTTACTCATACTAAGTGAAGAGGGTAAAAAATTGATGACGGATGCTCTTGAACAGACACGACGACCTTGGGCCAATTAGCTAAGAGTGGACAGGTCCAAAGTGCACAGACACACAGTGGACGGGTATAAGGGCCACGTGGCATTCTTCCGGTTTGATTAAGCTCCAAGGACTCCTAAATGGAAATAACTTGCGTCTCACGATTGACTCTAACTCATAGAATCCTAATGCAAATAAAATCCTAACTGAGAAGGATTTGGTAATATACGCCCATTAATGAAGATCTTCCCTATAAGAAAGTGCCTTGGTGCGCAAGAAACGGAGGCCGACTCTACTATAAAAACCCATGGACCCTTAGAATACAAGGTACGCACAATTTCTCTAAAGCTCATAGTCTCTAGCATTGTTGGAGCTCTCTTCTAACTTAACCTTCGGAGGGTCTTTGGCCGGTACCCCACCGATGCCCTTTGATTGGTTCTTCTCTTTTGTTTTCAGGTGCATCCATTGACACGTTTGGACGATAAACTCACTGATGATTTTTTGTGCATCATTAGTTGGCGCCATCTGTGGGAACTAACGAGTGATCAGCCATATCACCGCTCCTAAGACAAAGAGTTGCATGGTCCAGATGATCAATGGCTACCATCAACCAAGAGATCAAAAACTTGCCCAATGCCTGGGAGAGTTGCTGGAGCAAAAGTTGGGCCAGTGGAATGAATAGTCTATGAACCATTAAAATGGAGAATAGGGCAGCAACAAATGCAACAATGGCCGTCCCCCGACGAACGATCACCAAGAAAGGGACGACCAAGATGACATTTGAATGGACTGACGAATGCCAAAGAGCATTTAAGGAACTGAAGGCATACCTCACATCTCCACCACTCCTCAATCCATATAAACCCAATGAAAAGCTTTCCCTCTACTTGGCCGTATCCCTCATGATTATTAGTTCAGCTCTCATCCAAAAGGAGGATCGTGTGCAATTACATGTATGCTACACCAATCGAGCGCTTAGGGGAGCAGAAGAAAGATATCCCCCCATGGAGAAGTTAGCCTCAGCCCAAGCATTAACTGACTTCGTCACAAAATTTATGATGAGCCAGGTGGAAGGCAGGGGGCAATAGCCCCACGGAAGGTTTGAACCGACGGATCATCCAACAGACATGCTAAAGGGATCGGGTTAGTCCTACAATCTTTTGAAGAGGACATCATAGAGTGCACCATCCGACTCCAGTTCCCGACGGCCAATAATGAAGCTAAGTACGAAGCTGTACTAACGAGACTATCAATGAAGACTACGAAACCAAAAGTGAATGAAGTACCTTAGCCTTGTCAAGAGACGGACAGATTGAAATTTCGTAGTAGAATTTCTACAAGTCCCAAGGGAAGAAAAAAACATGTTGATCGATTGGCTAAGGGCTGCATCTACTTGGTCGTCACAAAGGAACTAGAAATACAAGTGATACCAGCAGGTATTGGTTGGATGATTCCAATCACCTTCTACCTTAAGAATGGGACGCTTCCAGAGGACTACAACGCGTCCCGAAGGTTGAAAGTTGGGGCATCATGCGTCCCGGGGGCAGTTACCAGTGGCCGATCGTGCAGAAGGATGCCCAATCCAACGTAAGAGCATACGACATAAACCAACGATTCAGCAAGACCTCATGGCTAAACACTACAAAATGAAGCCGACGGGCACCTAATCCTCATCCCAATGGGATGGATCGACAACCAAGGCCACTGACGATCAAGTATGCCAATGACACCTGATTCTCATCCGAAACTAGATTGGGATGGACCGATGATCAAGGATGCCTACGGGCACTTGATCCTCATCCAGAATTTAAGTTTAACCTACGGGTGGAAGAACAAACCAAGCCACTAATAGGTGCCATGCTAAAAATAAAAGTCTCCTACACACGAGTGGAAGGATGAACCAAGCCACCTACGAGTGCCTTGGTAAAAAAGCTGAGTCTTCCCACCTCCGGAAGGATGGACGAACCAAGTCACCCACAAGTGCCTTGGTAAAAAATTTAAGTCCTACCTACAAGTAGAAAGACGAACCAAGCCACTAACGAGTGCCTTGGTACAAAATTTAAGTCCTACCTACAGGTGGAAGAATGAACCAAGCCACTCACGAGTGCGTTGGTCAAAATGATAAGTGTTCCTACCTAATGGTGGAAGGACGAACCAAGTCACCCACAAGTACCTTAGTCAAAATTCTAAGTCTTTCGACCTACGGGTGGAAGGACGAACCAAGTCACCCACATGTACCTTGGTCAAAATTCTAAGTCTTCTAACCTACGGGTGGAAGGACAAACCAAGTCACCCACATGTGCCTCGGTCAAAATTCCAAGTCTTCCGACCTGCAGGTGGAAGGATGAACCAAGTCACCCACATGTGCCTTGGTCCAAATTCTGTCTTCCTCCCTACTGGTGGAAGGACGAACCGAGCCACTCACGAGTGCCATAGACAAAATTTTAAGTCTTCCTACCTATGGGTGGACGGAGGAACCAAGTCACCCACGTGCCTTGGTCAAAATTCTTTCTTCCTCCCTATTGGTGGAAGGATGAACCAAGCCACTCACGAGTGCCTTAGACAAAATTTTAAGTCTTCCTACCTACGGGTGGACGGAGGAACCAAGTCACCCACAAGTGTCTTGGTCAAAATTTTAAGTCTTCCTACCTACGGGTGGACGGACGAACCAAGTCACCCACAAGTGCCTTGGTCAAAATTCTAAGTATTCTGACCTACGGTAGGAAGGACGAACCAACTCACCCACATGTGCCTTGGTCAAAATTCTGTCTTTGTACCTAATGGTGGAAGGACGAACCAAGCCACTCACGAGTGCCTTGGACAAAATTTTAAGTCTTCCAACCTATGGGTGGAAGGACGAACCAAGTCACCCACAAGTGCCTTGGTCAAAATTCTAAGTCTTCCTAGCTACGGGTGGACGAACGAACCAACTCACCCACAAGTGCCTTGGTCAAAATTCTAAGTCTTCCTACCTACGGGTGGACGGACGAACCAAGTCGCCTACAAGTGCCTTGGTCAAAATTTCAAGTCTTCCGACCTATGGGTGGAAAGACGAACCTAGTCACTCACATGTGCCTTGGTCAAAATTCTGTCTTCCTACCTAATGGTGGAAGGACGAACCAAGCCACTCATGAGTGCCTTGGACAAAATTTTAAGTCTTCCTACCTATGGGTGGATGGACGAACCAAGTCACCCACAAGTGCCATGGTCAAAATTCAAAGTCTTCCTACCTACGGGTGGACGGACGAACCAAGTCACTCACAAGTGCCTTGGTCAAAATTCTAAGTCTTTCGACCTACGTGTGGAAGGACAAACCAAGTCACCCACATGTGCCTTGGTCAAAATTTTAAGTCTTCCTACCTATGGGTGGACGGACGAACTAAGTCACCCATAAGTGCCTTGGTAAAAATTCTAAGTCTTCATACCTACGGGTGGACGGACGAACCAAGTCACCCACAAGTGCCTTGGTCAAAATTCCAAGTCTTCCGACCTACGGGTGGAAGGACGAACCAAGTCACCCACATGTGCCTTGGTCAAAATTCTGTCTTTCTACCTGATGGTGGAAGGACTAACCAAGCCACTCACGAGTGCCTTGGACAAAATTTTAAGTCTTCCGACCTACGGGTGGAAGGACGAACCAAGTCACCCACATGTGCCTTGGTCAAAATTCTGTCTTTCTACCTGATGGTGGAAGGACTAACCAAGACACTCACGAGTGCCTTGGACAAAATTTTAAGTCTTCCTACCTACGGGTGGAAGGATGAACCAAGCCACTCACGAGTGCCTTAGACAAAATTTTAAGTCTTCCTACCTACGGGTGGACGGAGGAACCAAGTCACCCACAAGTGCCTTGGTCAAAATTCTAAGTCTTCCTACCTACGGGTGGACGGACAAACCAAGTCACTCACATGTGCCTTGGTCAAAATTCCAAGTCTTCCGGCCTACGGGTGGAAGGACGAACCAAGTCACCCACATGTGCCTTGGTCAAAATTCTGTCTTCCTACCTAATGGTGGAAGGACGAACCAAGCCACTCATGAGTGCCTTGGACAAAATTTTAAGTCTTCCTACCTACGGGTGGAAGGACGAACCAAGTCGCCCACAAGTGCCTTGGTCAAAATTCTAAGTCTTCCGACCTACGGGTGGAAGGACGAACCAAGTCACCCACATGTGCCTTGGTCAAAATTCTGTCTTCCGACCTACGGGTGGAAGGACGAACCAAGTCACCCACAGGTGCCTTGGTCAAAATTATAAGTCTTCCGACCTACGGGTGGAAGGACGAACCAAGTCACCCACATGTGCCTTGGTCAAAATTCTTTCTTCCACCCTACTGGTGGAAGGATGAACCAAGCCACTCACGAGTGCCTTAGACAAAATTTTAAGTCTTCCTACCTACGGGTGGACGGGGGAACCAAGTCACCCACAAGTGCCTTGGTCAAAATTCTATGTCTTCCTACCTACGGGTGGACGGACGAACCAAGTCACCCACAAGTGCCTTGGTCAAAATTCCAAGTCTTCCGACCTACGGGTGGAAGGACGAACCAAGTCACCCACATGTGCCTTGGTCAAAATTCGGTCTTCCTACCTAATGGTGAAAGGACGAACCGAGCCATTCATGAGTGCCTTGGACAAAATTTTAAGTCTTCCTACCTACGGGTGGAAGGACGAACCAAGTCACCCACAAGTGCCTTGGTCAAAATTCTAAGTCTTCCGTCCTACGGGTGGAAGGAAGAACCAAGTCACCCACATGTGCCTTGGTCAAAATTCTGTCTTCCTACTTAATGGTGGAAGGACGAACCGAGCCACTCATGAGTGCCTTAGACAAAATTTTAAGTCTTCCTACCTATGGGTGGACGGCCGAACCAAGTCACCCAGAAGTGCCTTGGTCAAAATTCTAAGTCTTCCTACCTAGGGGTGGACGGACGAACCAAATCACCCACAAGTGCCTTGGTCAAAATTCTAAGTCTTCCTACCTACGGGTGGACGGACGAACCAAGTCACCCACAAGTGCCTTAGTCAAAATTCCAAGTCTTCCGACCTACGGGTGGAAGGACGAACCAAGTCATCCACATGTGCCTTGGTCAAAATTCTGTCTTTCTACCTGATGGTGGAAGGACTAACCAAGCCACTCACGAGTGCCTTGGACAAAATTTTAAGTCTTCCTACCTACGGGTGGAAGGACGAACCAAGTCACCCACAAGTGCCTTGGTCAAAATTCTAAGTCTTCTTGCCTACTAGAGGACGGACGAGCCAAGCCCTTCACATGTGCCTTGGTAAAAAAAAAAAAATTTAATTAATTCCTTACCTACGGGTGGACGGACGAACCAATCCACTAACGAGTACCTTGGTAAAAGATCCAAATCTTCCTACCTACAAGGCGATGAATGATCCAGGTGACGAACGACCCCAGTGATCCTCCAAAGATGATTGACTCGAATAGAAATCATCCAACCAAGTCACCAAAGTGACAAACTATTATCCAAAAATTTACAAAGTCCATAGAATTGATGGATACAAACTAGTATCCAAAATTTACTAAGCCCATAGAACAGACGGATACAAACCAGTATTAAAAATTTTTAAATCCACAAAGTGGACGGATGCCAACTCATGTTATAAGTCCACAAGATGGACAGATATATGAATAAGTCTACATAATGAACAAATGTGTTAAAAAGCATCCAAGTTTGTCCATAGGATGGAGGAATACACCTGAAAAAGGTGTGAGGGGTACTTGAATGTGTCTTATTATTCACAAATAATAATATCTTATTATTAACGAATCCACTAGGCGGACGAATACACCCGAAAAAGGTGTAAGGGATACTTGAATGTATCCTTACTTGAATGAATTTGAGTCAACAAGAAGGACGTGCCTTATTATATCTTACTATTAACGAATCCACTATGTGGACGGATGCACCTGAAAATGTGTGAGGGATGCTTGAATGTATTCCTACTAGAATGAAGTACATATAATGAAACTGAGTCAACAAGAAGGACGGGTGAGGACTTGAACGTGTCTGATAAATACTAAGTCCACACAAGGTGGACGGATACACCTAAAAAAGGAATCCACATTAACTACGTCCACGAGGTAGACAAGTACATGAAAACTTATCTAAAAGTGACGGGTTAATGGTTCCCAAAAAAAGAAAAAAATGGTGAACATAGCTCAAAAAATGGACGGATTAAAGCACTTAAGGATTTTTCATGACACAAAAGAAAGAGGTTAAACACAAATGTATATGAGACAACAACTGCAAGAATTTGTCACCCCATGAATCCGTTCAGGGTGAAATTGACGGATCCATGTGCTGAGGGGGCAGCTAAAGAGGGTAAAAAATTGATGACGGATGCTCTTGAACAGACACGACAACCTTGGGCCAATTGGCTAAGAGTGGACGGGTCCAAAGTGCACAGACACACAGTGGACGGGTATAAGGGCCACGTGGCATTCTTCCGGTTTGATTAAGCTCCAAGGACTCCTAAATGGAAATAACTTGCGTCTCACGATTGACTCTAACTCATAGAATCCTAATGCAAATAAAATCCTAACTGAGAAGGATTTCGTAATATACGGCCATTAATGAAGATCTTCCCTATAAGAAAGTGCCTTGGTGCGCAAGAAACGGAGGCCGACTCTACTATAAAAACCCATGGACCCTTAGAATACAAGGTACGCACAATTTCTCTAAAGCTCATAGTCTCTAGCATTGTTGGAGCTCTCTTCTAACTTAACCTTCGGAGGGTCTTTGGTTGGTACCCCACCGATGCCCTTTGATTGGTTCTTCTCTTTTGTTCTTCAGGTGCATCCATTGACACGTTTGGACGATCAACTCACTGATGATTTTTTGTGCATCATCACTAAGTAAATCAAGCTTAGATTAAAATTATGTCTAGAAGATAAGTGGATAACAAAGTTTTCAAAGAAACCCCATAATTTTATTTAAATCAATTTCACAAGTACTTAGTAAACTTTGAAACTATACGGTAGATTAGAATTCTATCAAGCTTTAGTACTTCTACTACTCCTATCTTGCTACTTCTGGGGTTTTTTTGCCATATTAAATTCTATCCCTACCTTTCCTCATATACTTAGTTGTTATCCATCTTTCCTCTCTTCAATTCTTATATTTCCAATAAAAAATGAATAACCTGTTAGAAACAAAATTTTTACAGCCTAAAAAAAAAAAAAAAAAATTTGCAATGTAGAACGTCAAGCAATCTTTGAAGAATTGCTCAAGCAAAGTGAGAATGGAAAGTTAAGAAGAGGCTGCATAAGTCACATTGCCACTAGAGTATCTTCCAGCCCCAAAACAATTTGAAGAATTTGGCAACAAGGTAAAGCTTCTCAACTTGAGAATTTGGTTGCTGATGTGAATTGTAAATTTCCAATACACGTTAGACCAAAACGAATCCAAATAGATTTCAACGAGGTTTCAAAAATTCCTTTTCGTCGACGTACTAATATTCAATCAATGGCTGCTGCTATGAATGTGGCAAAGTCAACACTCCATGGACGTATTAAAGAAGGTGCTATTAGGCCAAACTCAAATGCTTTGAAGCCATATCTTTCTACGAAGAACAAGAAAGCGAGACTTCAATTTTGCTTATCCATGCTTGAGCCCAATAGTCTCAACAACAATCCAATTTTTAAAAGTATGTTCAATTATGTCCATATTGTTGAAAAGTGGTTTTACATGTCCAGGGAATCAGAAAAGTATTATCTTCTCCCTTAAGAACAAGAGCCTTTACGTACTTGTAAAAGCAAATGGTTTATTACCAAAGTAATGGTTCTTGTTGTAGTAGCTCGACCAAGATTTGATTCATTTGGAAATCAAGAATTTTATGGAAAAATTGGAATTTTTCCATTACCATTCTAGGAGCCTACCAAACGCACCAGTAAGAATCGTGTAGTTGGCACAGTAGAGACAAAGCCAATATCATCAGTGACCAAAGATGTGATAAGATCATGCTTAATTGAGAAAGTTCTTCCAGAAATTCGAGCTAAATGGTCAAATGATACGAAGGATGTCATATTCATTAACAAGACAATGCTAAGCCCACATTGACCGGATGGCCCTGAATTTCTTGAAGTTGCATCAAGTGATGGATTAAATATAAATTTATCCTATGTATCCTAATAGTCAAGACATGAACGTTTTGGATCTTGGATTTTTTAAAGCTATTCAATCACTGCAGCATCAAGAAGCACCTTTAACAATTGATGATTTAGTCAATGAAAAAGAAAAAGCTTTTCACGATATGCCATCACAAAGCCTAAATCGCGTTTTCATAACTTTGCAACAATGCATGATTGGGGTGATAAAAGATTTTGGGGGAAACAATTATAAGTTGCCACATATGAGAAAAGGAAAATTGGAGAAGTATGGTCCTCTTCCCCTTCAACTTCATTGCGATCGCGATATTGTGGAAAAAAGCCATCCTTCACCTCTAATGGATAGGTCTCATTCATTTTTAGCAATTTCTGTTTTACTCTATTTTTCCCAATTTCTTTGCTCTTAGATGGCTCATTGTTGAAGGTTTTTTGTTTTTGAGAAAAACAAAATATGAATAAGAATGGTTTGTGTATATGGATTAAGAAGTTTAGCTTTAGCTTTTCTTTTTTTTTTTTTTTTAAATTTGAATAAAGATGGTGTGTATAGTGGATTTCAAAATCCTATCTTTTAATTTTCTTTAATTAAAAAAATTCCCCCACAAATAAATTAAGGGCATAAAGGGAATGTTAATAAATTAATGGTGTTTGACTTTTCAAATAGGACATAATTTTGGGACATCTTAAAATGGAATAAAGGCCAAACAATTTGGGATGGAGGGAGTATGTCGTATCTTTGCTATTTTGACAATTGTAAACCCAGTTGACATCATGATAGGTCAGGGTGACACCCACCTTGCGGTTTAACATATCTAAATTGCCTAATATCCTAAAAATGTTTGGAGAGTACTGGGTGGGGCAAAGATCAAGAAGTCTCTAGTTACCCTACCCATGGAAATTTGCATCCTACCTTCTATAAAAGCAACCATGGGGATGACCACGACACCGTTTGGCCTCTTAGTATCTCATTCCCTAAATGGTAGTGCTTTATCTCTACCCTAGCAGGAATATTATATCTAGTTTTAATAGCCTCCCTTGCCTCGAGCGTACTAGCCAAACTATCAAATCTACCCATCCTTATGACTCAGCAAAAAGAAGAAAAAAGAAAAGAAAGGACTTTAGTCTAAGTGAGGACTGAGGACACTTACAAATTTGGGAAGTTGGGCTCCTTAAACTGCTTCTCTAATGATAGGGTAAAGACTAGTGAAATGGGGGAAAATGATCCCCATTCCCCCTTTATATAGGGCTAAAAAAGGAGTGGTAACTTTCCTGCCCAAAAACCTTAGCCTTTGGATCTTCATCGCACCATAGAACGTGGGGATATAAAGCTGCTTGCGGCATTTACAACAATGTTGCAGATGCCGATGTGTCAAGAACGTGTGCGAGACAGGTGAAAAGACACTCCTACATGGGAACACATCCAAAATGTGCCAACCCTCCTGCATTTTGTCAAACTCCACTCTTGAGAGTGGTAGCATGAGTGGAATTTTAAGGGGCTATTATGGGAGGGGTAAAATCTGAGTACAGAATAGAGCTCATGGGCACAGTCCGAGGAAGGGGAAGGGCCAACCACATAATAGTCTTGACCCAACATGTGGATGAAAATCTGAGGAGGAACCACGAAGAAGCCGAGAACCCGAAGAGCGAGTGTTCCTTGGGAATTGTCAGGCAGGCCACTTGCAGTAGATAATAGAATATCGAAAAAGATGGTAGAAACATGCAAGTAAGGAAGAAGGGAAGTATCCAGACGGAGTAACTATCACCTCCGCATTCAATGCACTACACCAACTCAGCTGATCGCATTAATAGATGAATGATTTCTGAACAGTGCCTCACAGCTTGTACCACACTCTACCACTTCTAGCAAAACTTTGATGGGACAAGCATCTAACGGAAGGTCAGTGACTATACAAGTGGAGGGCTCAGATACAATTCAGCTGACTATATAAAAAAAAGGAACCCCAAATAGAAGGGGGGATATGAAAAACTGAAAAAAAAAAAAAAATACATGTATTGTACATCATTATCCTGTAATTGAGAATTGAACAATTTATGAACATTAGCTCCTCGGCCTGACTTGAGGAAGTGTTAATCCCAAATTTTGTTCCTTTTTTAAGAATCGCTTAAATTTTTCTTTGTTAATCTAAAAGCCAAACCATACTTGTATACTAAAGTTGACCTTGAAAGTTTATTCTCTAACAAATTAATTGTATTGAGCCGTCTGACCTAAATCCACTATTCTAAGTGGACTTAGATTATTGGGCCCACTTATTGTACTTATAATGAATGACTAGTCCGACTATTCATTTAAGATATCCCAAAATAGTTTCAATCTTTAAATATTAATGAATATTTTGATATCCATGCAATAAGGAAAAGAATTGATATGAATTCAAGGTATGCTATAGAAAAACACATTCAATATTTCAAGATAGAGCTTGCAAAGATTTCTTTAGAACCTTGGTTTTCAAATCACTTAGTAATTGAGAAAGGAGGCTTATACTATAGGCTTCCTTGGGAACTTGCTTGACGGTTTCAACTTTCAACATGTTCTCTTAGACTCACTTGATGTGCATTGGTTTAAACAAATTTGAATGCTCTCTCTCATCATGGTGGCAGACAAAAGAGAACTTAATTGCTGTGACTTGAGAATTCTTGCTTAATTGATAATTTTTAACATTTACGAGAGAGGTCATCATGATTGTCTTAATTAATTAATTAATTAATTAGAGACAATGAAAATGATGGGCATGCAGGCCCCGATCTGTTCAAAGATATAATATATTTACTGATGGGGATAAAAAATAGGTGACGGGTATTTCTGTTGAACTGGAATGGACAGAGAGAAAGAAGACGGATTGACATCGGAGTTGACGCGAATAGGACGGTTGAATTTTATTAAGTGTCCGTCATATATGAATTAGTTATGAATTCTTTGTTGTATGTCATTTGATATGTTTTAAATCAACTTTTGCTTTATCCCCACGCAAGCGTGCACACTTGGACTTCTTGCGACACACGTTTGAGAAGACTCCTATATGGAAAGGAACTTGAGAAGGAAGTTGTATCCTAAAAGAAAGGCAATTCTACCCAATATAAATACCCCAGAAACCCTAGATATCAAGGTACGTACAATTGACCCAACTCTGGCACTCTAGGGTTGCGAAGGAATACTAACTTGACCTTCGAAGGGTTTTTGGCCGGCACCACACCGGTGCTCTCTGTTAAGGTTTCTTTGTTTTCTCTTTGCAGGTATTGACTCGAGTTGGAGAGTGCTTGCAACTTACTGGTGATTTTTTCGGCTCATCAGTTGGCGCCGTTTGTGGGAATTCGAGAGCGTAGGGAAGACTATTTAGCCTTTGCTCTATTCCTAAGACAAAAAGTTGCATGGTGCTCACCAGATTGATGGCGACAATCAATAACCAAGGCGAAGAACCGCGGGCTACAGCGCTAGAAAGGCAAGTCCAAATGCTTGCGGCGGCGGTTGAGCGCCTCACCAAGCAGAATCATGATTTGGAAGAACAGCTACGACAAAGGACCGCACACCCAAGTGCACCAGAGGAAGACCAGGAGGGTGCTAGTCCGGAAGGAAGAAACGCAGAAGGACCTGAGGGCAGCACTGCTCCAACTAGACCCGAGCGGCAAGAAACCAATCGACCATCTGTCTCAGACACTTTGCCGACCCACATAGCTGCCGAAATGCAGGAGATGAGGGAACGTATGGATGTGATGATGAATGCCCTTAGAGGACGGGTATCTAGTAACCTGGACGACCTAGTCCACAGAACAGATTCGCCTTTCACAGCGCTAGTGAATTCATGCCCCCTTCCTCCAAAGTTTCGCATGCCTCATGTGGAGAACTACGACGGATCTAAAGACCCATTGGATCATTTGGAATCTTTCAGAACATTAATGCATCTTCAGGGTGTGCCGGATGAAATCATGTGCAGGGCTTTCCTCACCACTTTGAAAGGGCCTGCGAGAGATTGGTACAGTAGACTGACACCCAATTCCATCGGCACGTTTAAGAAATTGGGTGCACAGTTCGTATCACACTTCATCGGAAGTCATCGACATAAGAGGTCTACTGCGTGTATATTGAGTATTAAGCAAAGAGAAGACGAGACTTTAAGGTCATACATAGCCCGTTTTAACAAGGAAGCCCTCTCGATAGACGAGGCGGATGACAAGATACTCGTGGTAGCATTCACGAATGGGCTGCGACAGGGTAAGTTCTTGTTTTCTCTATGCAAAAATGACCTGAAAACTATGTCCGACGTGCATTACAGGGCGATGAAGTACATGAACGCCGAGGATGCCTTGATGGCCCGAGAGGACTATAAGCCAAGAAAAAGGGAAAGACAAGAAGATACGAAACCGGACAACGGACGAAAGATGGCAAGAACTAGAGACCGACGAGAAGACCGAAGATCCAAACCACCTTCGGGAAGATTTACAAGCTTCACCCCCCTCATAGCTCCAATTGACCAAGTGTTAATGCAAATCAAAGATGAAGGAACCTTGTCGTTCCCGGGCAAGTTGAAAGGAGATCCGAACAAGAGGCCAAGAGATAGATACTGTCGTTTTCATAGTGATCATGGCCACGATACAACGGACTGTTACGACTTGAGGCAACAGATCGAGGCCCTTATCAGTCAAGGAGGGTTGCAGAGGTTCGTAAGGAAGGAGAGAACGGATCAACCCCAAGAGCAGAATCCTAGACGGGAAAATGAGCGTCCCAGGCCACCCGTAGGAGATATACGGATGATTGTAGGGGGCAATATTTCTATCGGGTCATCCAAAAAGGCCCGAAAAACTTACTTACGAACGGTTCAAAGCGTCCAGTCGACAGGTTCCTTACCTGAAGGAACATGATGGAACAGCTCTCGCATCGAGTTTTCGGAAGAGGAAGCCCGACGCCTTCACCACCCCCATGACGACGCGCTCATGGTTAGCATACAGGCAGGGGACTTCAACATGCACCGAGTTTTGGTGGACAACGGGAGCTCAGCAGATATCCTTTATTACCCCACGTTCCAGCAGATGGGGATTGCTAAAGAGCGCCTGATCTCGGCATGCTCGCCCCTCGTTGGCTTTGGAGGAACCCGGATCTATCCTTTAGGATCCGTCACGTTGGCGGTGACGGTAGGAGACTACCCGCAGCAAATAATCAGGGATGTTTCCTTTCTCGTGGTTGATTGCTCCTCAGCATATAATGCCATACTCGGACGACCCACTCTAAATGCTTGGAAGGCCATCACCTCTACCTACCATCTGATGATCAAGTTTCCAACCGAAAACGGAGTTGGGGAACTGTGCGGAAATCAGGTGGCCACGCGAGAATGTTACGTTACCATGATGGAGATGGATGACCATGTACAGGCAATGAACATCGAGGAATAGAGAATAGTAGCAGAACCCGTGGAGGAATTGGAGGAGGTACGACTGGATGATTCAAGGCCCGATCGGACCACCAGGATCGGAACCTCAGTCGACTAAACGGTTCAACATGCGATCCTATTATTCCTCAAAGAAAACCAAGACGTGTTTGCATGGAGCCATGACGACATGCCGGGAATAGATCCAACAATCATAGTTCACAAATTGAATGTATCACCTTCTTTCCTCCAGTTCGACAAAAGAAGCGTGTGTTGCCCCCGAACGGGATCGAGCCGTGGCAGAGGAAGTGCAGAAGCTACGAGAAGCAAACTTCATAAGGGAGGTCTACTACCCTGATTGGCTGGCCAATGTGGTAATGGTCAAGAAATCAAACGGGAAGTGGAGAATGTGTGTTGACTTCATGGATCTAAATAAAGCATGCCCAAAAGATAGTTACCCACTCCCGCGCATTGACACCTTAGTAGACTCCACTGCAAGACATGAATTGTTGAGCTTCATGGACGCCTTCTCAGGGTATAATCAAATTAAACTGGAGAAAACAGATCAAGAGAAAACATCATTTGTGACAAGCTAGGGGCTTTTTTGCTACAAGGTGATGCCGTTGGAGCTCAAGAACACAGGAGCCACATATCAACGATTAATGAACAAAATGTTCACGCACCAAATTGGCAGAAACGTCCAGGTTTACGTAGATGATATGCTGGTGAAAAGCGCAAAGGTGTCTGAGCACTTGAGAGACCTCCAGGAGACTTTCAACATTCTTCGGACATATAAAATGAAGCTGAATCTAAGCAAATGCGCATTCGGAGTAACCGCTGGAAAATTCCTAGTATTCATGGTGTCCCAGCGGGGCATTGAAGTCAACCCAGAGAAAGTGAAGGCGATTATGGAGCTATCTCCTCCAAGGACGGTGAAGGAAGTGCAAAGCCTGACAGGGAAGATAGCGGCCTTAAATAGGTTCGTGTCGAGAGCGACGGACAAGTGTCTCCCCTTCTTCAGAACACTAAGGAGATCTTTCAAGTGGACGGACGAATGCCAAAGGGCATTTGAAGAGTTGAAGGCATATCTCTCTGCCCCGCCATTGCTTAGTCCGTCCACACCGGGGGAGGAATTGTTCCTGTACCTAGCCGTCTCATCAGCAGCGGTAAGCGCAGCTCTTATCAGAGAGGAAGGGAAGGTATAAAAGCCCGTGTACTTTATCAGCCAAGCGCTAAGAGGTGCGAAGGAGAGATACCCATGGATGGAGAAACTCGCTTTCGCTCTTGTTACTGCAGCTCGAAAACTCAAGCCCTATTTTCAAGCACATACCATAAAGGTCCTGACGGATCATCCCTTGTGAAGAGCAATGAACAATCCTGAAACTGCAGGATGGATGGCTTTATGGGCTATCGAGCTGAGTGAGTATGATATCCAATACCAGCCGCGAACAGCGGTGAAAGGACAGATACTGGCAGATTTCATTGCGGAATTCACTACACCTGAGGAGCAGGGGGCAGAAGAGACGCCCACATGGAGAATTCACATAGACGGATCTTCCAACAAGCATGCGGGAGGAATCGGGGTTGTACTCCACACCCCGGAAGGAGATAAGATCGAATGCATGATCTGTCTGGAATTCACCACTACAAATAACGAAGCAGAGTATGAGGCCCTGGTGGCAGGATTGGAGCTTGCGATAGTGGTTGGGGCTAGAAAGGCGGTAATCTATTCTGATTCTCAAATCGTAGCCAGTCAAGTTGATGGGAGCTATGATTGTAGGAATGAACGAATGAGAAGGTACCTCGGAGAAGTGAAGGGTCGAACGAGCGACCTCCAATTCACAATAGTTCAGATTCCAAGAGAAGAGAACCAAGAGGTGGATCGACTCGCAAAGGCTGCTTCGGCCGAACCTATGATCGTCCCAGAACAGGTATTGTCCTTTGTCCAACATTCATCGCTACTAGATAATGTTCGAATGCAGGAAGTAAGCACTAAAAACGATTGGACGGTTCCAATTATGGCGTACCTCAAGGACGGCAAGCTACTCGATAGCAAAGAAAACGCAAGAAGATTAAAGGTCAAGGCTGCCTGATTCATCCTGAATAAAGACGTCCTTTACAAGAGAGGATTCTCCTGACCATCTATAAGATGCCTTGGCCATGAGGAAGCAGACTACGTGATGAGGGAAGTTCATGAAGGAATTTGTGGAAACCACTCTAGATCAAGGTCTCTGGTGTACAAGCTACTCCGAACAGGATACTAGTGGCCGACAATGCAAAAGGATGCCCATATGTACGTTAGAGCCTGCGATAAGTGTCAACGGTTTGGCAATCTCATTAGATAGCCAACGGAGGAACTCACACCTATGACGGCTCCATGGCCATTCACATAATGGGGATTGGACATCATGGGTCCATTTCCAATAGCGGTAAGACAACTGAAGTTCTTGGTGGTTGGTATTGACTACTTCACCAAGTGGGTGGAAGCAGAAGCTCTTGCTACTATCACGGAGAAAAACATTCGCAAATTTGTATGGAGAAGTATTATCTGCCGATATGGGATCCCAAGAGTGCTTGTTTCAGACAATGGGAAGCAATTCGACAACGATGCATTCCGAGACTTTTGTTCTCAGCTGGGAATCAAGAACCATTACTCATCACCCGCCCACCCACAGGCCAACGGACAGGTTGAAGTCACGAACCGGTCCCTGTTAAAAATTATAAAGACCCGGCTCGAGGGGGCAAAGGGCATATGGCCGGATGAACTACCAAGTGTACTATAAGCGTACAGGACAACGGCAAGAACGCCAACAAGAGAGACACCGTTTCGATTGGCGTATGGTGCTAAGGCCCTCATACCGGCAGAAGTGGGATTAACGAGCTACTGCGTGGAAAGCTATGACGAGAGCAAGAATAATGAAGCATTGCGCCTAGAACTCGACCTCGTAGATGAGGTCAGGGCAGCAGCAGCACAGAGACTAGCGCGGTACCAAGACATGATGGCAAAATACTACAACTCCAAGGTCAAGCACCGAGACTTCAAGGTGGGAGATCTGGTATTACGAAGAGTGCTTGGCGCTACGAAGGATGCATCCCTGGGAAAGCTGGGTCCTAACTGGGAAGGCCCATACAGAATTATCTCATGGCATAGGAAAGGAACGTACTACTTGGAGACGTTAGACGGAAGGAAGTTGGGCCATCCTTGGAACACGGAGCACCTAAAGAAGTACTACCAGTAATGCGACAGTTATAAGACAATGTCTGCTGCCTTATTTTTAGTTTAATTTTAAACATTCATAAGTTTTTACTTATTAGAGCCCAAGTTTTCTTTTCCATAAACAATTTGGTATGTTGAACTGATATAATGAAAGGAATTTTTATCTAAAAAATATGAAATGCATGGCGTTGAAATTCTACAAGTCCACAACATGGACGGATCATCCCAAAGGGATGAGAAACCTAGTTCACAAAGTGGACGAGTCTCAAATCCACTGGTCCACAAAGTGGACGGATCATCCAATGGATGAAATTCTACTGGTCCCCATAGTGGACGGGTCATCCAAAAGATGAAAAATTTTACAAATCCACAACATGGATGGATCATCCCAAAGGGATGAGAAAACTAGTTCACAAAGTGGACGAGCCTCAAATCCACTGGTTCACAAAGTGGACAGATCATCCCAAAAGGATGAAAACCTACAAGTCCACAAAGTGGACGAATCATCCAAAGGATGAAAATTATACAGATCCACAAAGTGGACAGATCATCCCAAAGGGATGAAAACCTACAAGTCCACAAAGTGGACGGATCATCCAAATGATAAAAATTATACAGATCCACAAAGTGGACGGATCATCCCAAAGGGATGAAAATCTACAAGTCCACAAAATGGACGGATCATCCAAATGATGAATTCCACAAAGTGGACGGATCATCCAACGGATGAAAGTTCTACAAGTCCACAAAGTGGACGGATCATCCAAAGGATGACAATTCTTCAAGTCCACGAAGTGGACGGATCATCCAAAGGATGAAGGTTCTCCAAGTCCACAAAGTGGACAGATCGTCCCAAAAGGATGAAAATTCTAGCCCACAAAGTGGACGGATCATCCAAAGGATGAAAATTCTAGCCCACAAAGTAGACGGATCATCCAAAGGATGAAAATTCTTCAAGTCCACAAAGTGGACGGATCATCCCAAAAGGATAAAAACCTGGTTCACAAAGTAGACGGGTTTCGAAAATAAATATGAAAGTCCGGCCCAAATAAAGGACGGACATCTACATTTCCTCGCAATAGACGGGGTTATCTAGAAGGGACAAACGTACATATAATGTGTGACGAAGAATAAGAAAGCAAATAAGCAATAAAAGTTAAATTATAAAATGACGGTTCAACAAGTTTGTTTACAACGGTAAGAGTTTTTTTTTTTTTTTTTTTTTTTTTTTAAAATAGTACTACTCGTTCTTCGGCGAGGAGTTCTCAATCATCTGACCGTCGTCTGGTTGACTTGGAGGATGAGCCTGACCTTCGTCAGCTGGAGCAGTGACGGCAAACCCTTCGTCAGTGCTTTCGGACCAGACGGACTGTGCAAGTGTTTGCCCTTGAACTTCAATTGAAATGTGGGATACGTCCACATCAGGATACGACGACTTCACCTGACGGATGGCGTCGTCGAATCCGTCAGCAAAGGAGCTCCCAAGCTCTGTCAGAAGGAGGTCGGAGTCGCGATATTCCTGGACGGCTATCTCTTTCGCATTGGAGAGTTTAGACTTTGTCTCCGTCAACTCCTTCTCCTTGTCCCTCAAAATTTCGCGCAAGTGCTCGTTCTCCTTTTCCACCTCACCTCTAACCTGCTCCGAGCATTTGAGCTTTCTGTCTATATTGATCTTGTAGGTCTTCAGCTCGTAAAGCTCATCCTCTATCGTCTTGTTCTTCTTTCTCAGACGGTCCATGGTTGTCTCGTGATTGAGACAACGGCCAAATAACCCTTTCATCATCAGCATGGCCTGGAAGCAAAATACAACGTTATGATAATGACGGGTGAGAAAGAACTTAGCAAAACTAGAGGACGGATTCAAGGTTACCTGTGCAAGGGTGAAAAGACCCGTCTCTCCCATCGCCTCTGTCGTATGGTTGCCGAGGTCCGCGTAATCGTCAGCTGTCAGGATGGACGATAGCTTTTCAAGGGCATAACTGAAGTCTTCCCGAAAGAGAACGGGTGGTTTCTCCCCGGTAGGAACGGGACCCTTCATCAAGGCTTTGCCTTTTCCATGCTTGACGGATGTTTTCTCGGCTTCCAATGCCACGACGGGCTCTGGTGTGGTTTTTTGTTTCTTTGGAGGACGTTCCGTTTTTTCTGGTTGAGTCCGCTTTGACGGAACAGGTGTAGCCGTCCCCTTTGCTTGACCCACCTCCTGCTTTTTCTTCGCTGCCTGTTGTTTGATGAAGGCCCTCCTCTTGGCAGCGTCCATTTCTGTAAATCAAAGACGGATGTGAAAGGCAAAGTTAAAAATACACTTAAAGAAGACGGAGATGGTTGCGACGAACTTACGTTTTCGAATTCTGTTGTCGTAACGACGGGCGGAAGATGAAGGTTCGGGTCCATCACAATACCAATGTAGCGTATCAAGGGTGACAAGTTGTGCCCACGTCCTCTCTTGCAGTTTTATTTTGTTGAAGATTTTTTCCAGAAAACTCCACTGCTCTAAGTTAACCTGTGGACGGTCACAAGCTGTGAAGAAGACGGTTAGACCTTTAAACATAGGATAGCTTTCAAAGATTAAGTTGACGGAAACAAAAGCAATGACATACCCGACGGAGGCATTATGCCCCATGTAGTGTCGACGGGCATATGTGTCCTATCCCCTGGACGACACATCCATTCGTCCCCCTCCAAAAAGAAATAGCGACTCTTCTAGTCTCTATTCGAGTCCGGAGTATCACTGACGAGCCTAAAAAATGGGCTTCTAGCAGCAAAACTGTACATACCTTTTGACTTGACGATCTCTGTCGGACGATAACAGTGGAAGAATTCTTCCACCGTCAGTCTTTGAGCACCGTCAGACATTGCCCCATACAAAACTTCTACCCCGATGAATACTCTCCAGGCATTTGGGGAGATCTGGGTGACGGATAGTCCGAGATATTGAAGAAAATGACGGTGGAGAGAACTCAAAGGAAATATGAGCCCCACCTTTAAGGCTTGCTCATAGATCCCAACACCGACGACCCCCTTGTAGTAACATTTTTCGGACTTTTGGGGAAGACGTAGACGGATGTTATCTGGTATTTGATACTTGGTTCTAAGTGTTCTGAGGTGGGATTCGGTGATTGTGGACCTAAAATCATTTACCGTCCAAAGTGGTAGCATGACGAACTCTCTCAGACCGTCCGGTCCAATCATAGATTGAACGGGGGGATCCACACCGTCTAAATCACTACTCGATGACTCTGAACTATCCGTCTCCAGACCTTCGTCTAGGGAAGAAGAGGTACTGGACGGATTCCTTTCTTCACTTGAAGCGTCAGGATCTCTTGGACCTGACGCGAATCTTTCATCGTAGCCCGCCCCGTCGCGGACAAACGACTGGTTACTTGACGCACTAGACATGACCTACATTTACGACGGTATAACCTAAGACGCTGACGGGACTAAAGTGCACATATATATATATATATATATATATATATAAACAGTAGAATAAAGAAAAGAGACGGGAGAAGGGTTTGGAGTACATACCTGATCAAGACGGTTTCCAATGCAATATGACGGTAGCGCTCTGCTCACAAATTTTTGATAGGAATAGAAAATGAAGGGAGAAATGGCAGGCTTTTTATAGAACGAGGGGCACGGAATACGAAGCGACGCCTCGTTTTGGGGAAGCTTCCAATCCATAAGGACCACGTGTCCTTCGTCAGAAATACAGGCTACGTGTCCACCGTCGTAGTATACTAGAACCGTCCTATCTCAATATATTGCTTTATGGGTCATTCCATGGACCCGTCATGTTTCAAAGATGGATCGAAGGACTGAAGGGGGCAACTGATGGGGATAAAAAATAGGTGACGGGTATTTCTGTTGAACTGGAATGGACGGAGAGAAAGAAGACGGATTGACATCGGAGTTTACGCGAATAGGACGGTTAAATTTTATTAAGTGTCCGTCATATATGAATTAGTTATGAATTCTTCGTTGTATGTCATTTGATATGTTTTAAATCAACTTTTGCTTTATCCCCACGCAAGCGTGCACACTTGGACTTCTTGCGACACACGTTTGAGAAGACTCCTATATGGAAAGGAACTTGAGAAGGAAGTTGTATCCTAAAAGAAAGGCAATTCTACCCAATATAAATACCTCAGAAACCCTAGATATCAAGGTACGTACAATTGACCCAACTCTGGCACTCTAGGGTTGCGAAGGAATACTAACTTGACCTTCGGAGGGTTTTTGGCCGGCACCACACCGGTGCTCTCTGTTAAGGTTTCTTTGTTTTCTCTTTGCAGGTATTTACTCGAGTTGGAAAGTGCTTGCAACTTACTGGTGATTTTTTCGGCTCATCATTTATCCTTCGTGAGACTTTTAGTAGGAGACCCCATGCATGCTTAATGCACCTTAACTTGAACTAGTTTTAAGCATTTTTTTTTTTTTGAGAAGAAAAACCGAGATTCTTATTAAGAAACAGACAAATCTACTTAATAATCGGTAAATTAAGATAAACAACAGGACATCTTTTATCTACACAAAGAAACCAATAACATGACGTGCATGTCTAGTTAAGTTGTGAGCTATAGAGTTACCATCCCTACCAACATGTGAAAAACTAATACAGTGAAATAACTCTACATGAATTTTAACATCTCGATTCAGAAGGACAAAAGAAGCCAAGGAAGAAGAGTCATCGTTCAATGCTTTCATCACTATCTCTGAACCTCCTTCGAGGTTGACCGAATCAAACCCAAGCTCTAGGGAAAGTTCTAAAGCCCTTCCAGCAGCAAGAGTTTCCAGTTCCATAATAGAGAGAGAGAAAGAGGGATGTTTTGAGACATTGAAGCCATAACCATACCTCGGTTATCTCGAATGATTGCTCCGATACCAACTCTATCATCATCTCAATTGTGCATACATATGTTTTCTATTCTATCTTTGAAACCCCAAGACTGATATCTACTTAATTTCCCAAACTGGAAGACCGACTTAATTTTATCATAAAACTTTTACAAACTAACATAATAACCAATATAATTGGTATCATCACATCAATAACATAATAAATAAATTTCTTAACTATTAATTTATTTACTTGTATTTAAAACTTCACACATCAATTTATAAATAAATAAAAAGGCTTAGTTATTTGGTTTATTTGCAATATCCATCCTCAACATCACTCCATATAATTCTCCAAACAATGGTCAAAAAGAAATTCTTTTGAAAATATTAGTTTATCCTCTTCCAATATGCTTTGCATATATTACATTTTGAGCTATATGGTGCCATATCTTTATAAAAAAATATTTCAGCGCGTGGTTTAATTATCGGTCATGCATGCATGTCTACTCGTTCTTTGCTTTCTTACCACATGAAAAATGAAAATGTCACACTAATTAAGCATATATATCTCTTGGCGCTCACTTATTAATTTGTAATCTTACTCTACCTTGGTTTGTTTTTACTTGCAGCCTCAAATGTGACCTGAGAAAAAAAGCGATGCTTCATGAAAAACCTATGTCATAATTCATATAAACAGTCTAGCCCTTATTTTAAATATACTTCTTTTTACACATATGGTATTTGAACTTCTTCCAGAACACGTAACGGTTGGAACAAAGAAGTGCCCTATTTTTTCATGACCAGGCGACCATCACCTTGTAGAAATGTTAATGCTATTGACCGGTAAGTGTTGCAGAAGCACAAACACTTAATTTGTATTGTTATTACTTGTTTTTTTTTTTAATTTTTAATTTTTATAAAGAAATCTTATCATTGACAAAGACAAATTGTCCACTTGTTACTTACACATAGGCATGGAATAGCTCAAATACATGAATGAACAAAAGCTCTTTTTCTCTCTAGAGCATAAACATTTTGTATTGCTATTGAATTTGTCTTGTTATTAATAAATGTTAAATTATCAATTCTCTCAAAAATTTAAGTTAATAAGAAATGATAAATTTAATCATTTTATAACATAATTCAAACAATAACTAACGAGTTTCCTAGAAGATTTAAGTTGACAAAAAATAATGAATTTAATTATTTAATTATTATTTTAACAGTTTCATTCATGTATATATAGACAGGTTTAGACTCTCCTTCCAACATGCAAAATTTTCTTTTTATATATTTTTAAATAGGTAGTAGATTAGAGATTGGATTTGAATTTAATTAGGTCACAACTATGATATCCATATAAATTATTATTTGTTCCAAAATTTTACATTTATGCAAAATATCGAATTTGATTATGTAAATATTATTTTTATTGTTATTATTTTTATTTATCTAAAGAACTTGTTTACATCGACAAAGACAAATTGTCCACCTAGACATGAAATAGATCAAATACACGAATGAACAAAAGAAGCCCTTTCTCTCTCCACTAGAAAGTACTGTCCACTAAAGTTAATTAATATAGAGAAAAATGCTTCAACCACTAATGAAGTGGAGAAATTCTCTTGTATGTTTGGTTTAGAAGCAGACATGTAATTGTAAACCTAATAACCATCTATCTTTGTTCCAATTTACAAAATATGTGCAAACAGATTAAGAAGAACAGCCAAAAAGACAAAAAATCTTCTGCTTGGTTTTTGCGGACCAAAATCATCCATTCACATATATTTGCAAATTAAGAAAAGTAGAATAAGTATTTCTTAATCCATTTTGGTGGTTACCATTTAAAAAAAAAAAAAAAAAAAATCTATTTTGGTGGTTGTAGCTCAAATTCGATAGCACCATATGCTTGAATACACATAGTAGTCTGAGTATATAGAATCTTTCTTCAAGGATTGTAATTATTCCACTCATCGTACATGACTATTAGCCCCATAAACCATCCAATCAATAAAGTAAAGAAACATATTAACTCAATTCGACTACCTCCATCCATAAGAACTCAATCCTTTCTATCACATCGGAAACCAAAGAAGATAATCAGGAATATATTGATTGGAGTATGAGCCCAAAGAGATTTAATGTAAACCTAACAATGATGGTATGGTGGTAAATAGGATCACATTTAGCTATAGGGCTAACGTATGATAATATGAACATGGAACTTATTCTATTTGTTGTCCGTGAAACATTATATGATTAATTGTTAGCTATTTGAAGAGTTTTGGACACCCACATTAATACGTTCACACAAAAAGGTTATAATATTGTTACAAAAAGTGCTTCAAAATCCTAAATCTCAATTTTTGATATGATCGGGAGCATACAATTTTCTTTTTTTTTTCACAAATAGAGTTCCACATTTCATTCTAATTATGTCTGTAACATTACCTGGAACAATATTTCGGCTGTCCACTTGCTAATGTTGCACATGTCATAATCTAAATCCACAAGCTTGTAGAACTAGAAAGCTCTTTAAGCCACCAATTTGGTCTAATTGTAAGAATAATAAAACAAAAACTACAAGAAATGAGAACCCTCTACATCTTGCAAAGTTGGGTGGAATCAATGCTGGACCTCATTCCTTATGCTATGGTATAGATTGCTGACAATTACAAAAACCCATTGGGGTGAAAGCAACATTACTTGTACACCCACCAATCCAGGGCATAGATTGCTGACAATTACAAAAACCCATTGACGGATCAAAACAAATTATTTCACCCTTAAAGGAATCCAGGGCATAGAATCGTGTACACCCACCAATCCATGATCCGTCTCTTCAATAATATTAAACAAAAAGAAAAAATATACTCTCTCCCATTCACCTCAAAGACAAAATTAAAAAGAAAAAAAAATGGAAAAAGAAAAAGAAAGACTACTTTCTTCTTCCATGCATATAAATACCCTACTTCATATATTGTTAAACAGGTACTCACACATATATTCAACCCTTTTACTTAGTAGAATAGGTCCAGTGTCCTACTTTGAAAAGGGTATTGATACATAGTCTTAGAATTACAAGAATGATAGGGTGGCAAGATGTTTACAAAGTTGTGGTTGCCATGGCACCACTCTATGTTGCACTGATTTTAGGGTATGGTTCCGTCAGGTGGTGGAAAATATTTACTCGTGATCAATGTGATGCAGTGAACCGGTTTGTTTGCTTTTTCACTCTCCCACTCTTCACCTTTGAGTTCACAGCCAATGCTGATCCTTTCAAATGGAACTTTCTATTCATTGGTGCTGATGCCATTTCCAAGTTCATTATAGTTGTGGTGCTTGCCATTTGGGCCAAGTGCAGTAGCAAAGGAAGCTATCGTTGGTCTATAACCAGCTTCTCTTTGTGTACTTTAACTAATTCTCTTGTTGTAGGGGTGCCTTTACTAAAGGCTATGTATGGTCAAAATGCTGTGGATCTGGTTGTTCAATCATCTATTGTCCAGGCAATCATATGGCTCACCCTTCTCTTGTTCGTCTTGGAATTTCGACGAACTGGGATTAATTTTTCTGCCGACGAAAGTATAAAAAATTCTCAAGTTCAATCTGCGGTTGAATCGGGAAAAGATTTAGAGGGAAGCACAGAGATTGTCGCGAGTACTGGTCCGTCTTTCTGGTATTTGATGAGGACGGTATGGTTGAAGCTAGCAATGAATCCAAACTCCTATGCTTGTATTGTAGGCATTACTTGGGCTTTTATTGCAAATAGGTATGTCGTAAATAGTTCTTTTAAACGTGAGCATTTATTCAATATTTTAGGATTACAAATACGTGTTACTCTCTTCTTTTATATAATCATAAATTCTATTAATTAAATTTATTAATTAAATTTATTGTGAGATCTACTATTATATAAAAGGAAGAAAAATATTATATCACTATACTTTTTAAAAACCTATTTTTGATGGAAAGCTATGTTATGGTTTAATAGGGACGATAATTATTAATACTAGAGGTTTTCTCTTCAAATGTTTGTAGGTGGCATATTAAGATGCCTAGCATCTTGGAGGGATCTATATTGATCATGTCAAAGGCAGGGACAGGCACTGCCATGTTCAGCATGGGTAAGATTAATTTTTATTTTTAACCATTTAACTCTTTTGTAATATTTTCTAAAAATTGATAGAAGAATTATTATTCTCTACAAAAACTGCATTTATAATGGATTAAATCTCAAACTCCTTACATGAATAAGAAGAGAAATTCCACTGAGTTGGAAGATTATTAATCATTTCACTGTTTATAATTGCGTGTCATTATTATGCGGAAAAAAAAGATTAGAAAAATTATATGAATAATTTTATTTATTATTGGTCAAAAAGCTCGGTGGTATTAATAGATTGAAATTACTAGAGAAAAAAGTTTATTAAAATTCATCGGAGTTCATTGACACAATTTTTTAATTTAATAACTTAGATAAAAAGAAAAATGGTATTATTGGTTGGATATTTATAATTATGGATAGATTTAATCATCAACTATTTGGGGACATAAAATTTGTTTTTTAAAATATTGAGATGATATATTGTTAATGATGTGATATTAATAGTAGATTTCGAGTGGGTTTTAGTTAGCTCAACTGGTAAAAATTCTGATAGTTGAATAATAGATCTGGGGTTCAATTCCCGTCTATATTGTCTTGGTTTAATGATAAAAAATTATCTTTGAAAGCCGACGCTATAGGTTGAATCTTTCTCTCTCTCTATATATATGACTCCGGATTGACCAATACACACCTACATAATATATCATTTTATGGGGGCTTAATCATTATGTGCAGGGATCTTCATGGCACTCCAAGAAAAGCTGATTGCTTGTGGCCCAAGCCTCACTCTGTTTGGGATGCTTTTGAGGTTTATTGCTGGACCAGCCACCATGGCTATCGGCTCTTACGCTGTGGGTTTGCATGGTGACGCTTTACGAGTCGCCATCATTCAGGTAATCTTTTTTTTTTTCTTTTTTCTTTTTTTTTATATGTGACTTGGTCATTGGAATATATTAATCTTAGTATATTTCCCCAAGTGATGCTATTAATTACCTCCATTTAATTAGGTTTAGGGCATATCTTTATTAAAGAAAAGAAGAAGAGGAAGATAATTGGTGTAACCATATACTTAAAATAGCACCAAGAGTATAACACATCGAAGATTGAACGGATTCAACAACTTAAGTTTTATATGCTGGATTTCAGCCACTCAATTTGTGTTCTTTTAGTTTTAGATGTTGAAAAGGATAAAGAGAGAATAACCTGCTTGGTGTAGGAAAGTGCTTAATCGAATTCATGACGTTTTTCTTATTTAAAAAAACATTTAAAGAATTTTATTTTTTGGCCACTAATCTTTGTAGTCAAAGTGATATCCCTTTTCATTAAGGGATCTTGAGATTAGTCTCAAACCTCAATTTTGGAGGGTTTCAATTTTTTAATAGACTGCTACTTTTTAAAGTTGTTTAAGTGTGCGTTTGAATTAGCTCTTTAATAAAAATTGATAGAAGTAAAATTATGACAAAAATTAGTTATTCCTAAAAATGAGGTTTAAAAAAAAAAAAAAAATAGAAACAGCCTCAAAATTTTGAAAAAAGCTTAAAAAAATATTGATGATAGGATTTCAGTCAGTTTTTGATGGAAACTTGTGAGGTTTTGAAAATTGAAATGAATTTTAATTAGGAAAATTGAATAAAAGAAAAGAGTAATAATATACTGTTTATGTGTGAGAAATGATTAAAAACAGTGTGTAAAAGTTTGATTAAGTCATTGTTCGACAATATGGCCATTAGGATAGATCCCAATAACCAACAATAACCAAAAATAGGAAAAGAAAGACTGGACTAAGATGTTTTACAAAATTATATATGTAACAAAAGAATAATACATAATACGTAGTCTCTTGTCACTACCCTAGTATAATATTAAATTATGTCAAACCTAAGTACATAAACTATTTATTACGAAGTCAAAGACTGACTATTTTGTTAATTTTATTTATTTATTTTTGCGAATACTATTTTGTAAAATTTAGTAGTCAAGTTAGGTAAACATTTTCTTCTCAAAAAAAACGTTACGTAAAAATTTGTATCGGCCCCTTATATATATATATATGATGGCCCACAAGTTGTAATTAATTAATTAGAAGCTTGCATGGATGCATCAGCATCTTGAAAGGGGGGAGAGTTAAGAATGTTATTAAGTGATCCAGCTCTACGTGTTGTTATTCATGTCATGACTCATGGTAGAGTAAAACAGACTCACCCAAGAATGGAGGATAGATTTTATTAAAAAGCTTCAAACTGTGGTGTAGCTTGTTGTCAGCAATTATAGTAAGCGAGTTGAACATAATTGAGATATTAAAACTTTGTTAATTTATTTTCTTATCAAGCTCAAGTAACAGTCTATATTATCTGCTTCTCAAAACAAAAAAAAAAAAAAAAAAAAAAACAGTCTAAATCTAACATATTTCTAATAATATTTACTCCATAGCACAACCATGTTATATCCAGCTTCTTCTTCTTTTTGTTTTGTTTTTTATGTTTTGTTTTTTTTTTATCAAAATAATTCAGTATTATAATAAAAGGGAAATTTAGATTTTTTTTTCCTTGAGAGAATTTCAATTTATAGCGTCCGTTCTTAATGATAGTTATGGTCTAATGATAGACAGAGAGCTATCATTAGACCATAACACCAATTAGTTTTTCGTATAGGCGAGAATTGAATGTCAGATCTCTTGTTCAATCATCAAAAATTTTATTAATTGAGCTAACTGGAATCCCAGATCTCTTAGACCTTGCTTCTCCTAATAAAGAAAAGCAAGCTATATGTCACTTACTTACAAAACTGTTAACTAATATATAAAGTCTTTTTTGATTATACTAAAATCAATGCACTAATTAGGCATCACTTTAAAAAATTAATGTACTGATTAGGCATCACTTTAAGCTAGGAATTCCTCCATTAAATCTCGATGCTTTTACAGTATAAAACAGCAAGAAGACAGCTCTAAATTGACAAGTAGGATATTTTACTTTAAATTATATATCCTCTGAACGCTAAATTGTTCCTAGGCCACTACTTTGGTGAAGTAATATATCTTTCATTATTCTATGATGTTACAGGCAGCACTGCCACAATCCATTACGTCCTTCATCTTTGCTAAAGAGTATGGATTGCATGCAGAAGTACTCAGCACCGCGTAAGTTGTCCAAAAGGGCGAGCACTGCTCTCAGAAAATATAATGCAAATTATTATTATTATTTTTTTTTTATAGAATAAAAGTAATGACAATGACACACTCTTTATTATGCACTTACTATACACATATATACTGTTACATGAATTGAAATCATGTTTTTAAAACACAATTGCAATTAAAATTGTGAAATCTTATTTTTTGCAATTAAAATTGTGAGACTTATTTTGAAAATAAGATTTCACAATTTTAACTGAAATTGTGTATTAAAAATACAATTTCAAAAGGAAGTGTATAATAGTGAGTGTGTAATAAGATTTTTTTAATAAAATATATAATGTAGCAGTATATTTTGCTTCACATAAAATATACAGAAGTGAGACCATTTGTTTCACGTGTCATGATCAGAGAAGTCCCACATGATTCTAAATGAAAATTTTGTAATAATCTTTGTAAGAAAAAGATTTCTTGCACCAAAAATCTTTAAATAGAAGCCTTAAATTGATTTATAGAAATTAAACTGAGACTCTTATATTAATTTTTTTCTCAGAAAGAAAAAAAGAGACTCTTATATTAATTTTTTTCCATTATTTATTTGCAGAGTGATCTTCGGCACATTTGTTTCGCTACCAGTGTTGATCGCTTATTATGCAATTTTAGAGTTTATACATTGATACCCCCTCATTGAGACTAATAATGAAAAAATAAGGGGAGCAACAAAGGGATATCTAGCACTGTTGTTTAATTTTTATTTTTCCTACCTTTGTTCTTTTAAATTTAAGTATCTATTTTGAAAATACTGAAACTCAATTAGTCTAATTATTGTTGCCAAGAACTATTTCTTATAATCTTAGACACTGTAATCCTAATGTCATCATGCCATGAATACAGAAAAAATCTAAAACTGATCAGTATTGAGTGGTTGCCAAGTTCCATGACTATACATAAGTACACATCCAACTGTATTGAATATTAATGTCACCACTTTAAGTTAATTGAATAATGGAAAATGAAACTTAAAGAAAATTTTTAGGAGTACTACAAATTTCAAAAATGTATGCATAACTTGCATTCTAATAAGAACTTGCTAGAATATGAATATGAACCGTGGAAAAGTAAGAATGGTGAATGGGAATATAGTAGTTGTTGTAGGCCACTTCAAGGGGGCCTAAACCTCTACAGAGAAAGAGATAGATTAAGAGAGAGATGCACTAAACAAATGATTTATTCTTCATTATCCAAAATGCTATGGATTACAAGTATTTATACAAGTTCTTCTGCCAAATAACCAACTAACAACTTGTAACTAACTTAACTCAACTTGTTGCAATCCTACAACTAACTAACTAAGTACGCATTTCAATGTTTGCGTTTTCCTTTTTCTTTTCTTTTTTTAATTATCGAGAACAGTGTTTTCACGTGGGATGTTGTTTTTCAGTTTGTCCCGTGCACTGTGCATGGGACCCACTACCTCTTTGACTAGTAAAGTTTGCACTGAAATGTGTCACACAAATGGGTCCCGTGCATTGTTCATGGGACCCATAAACCTCTTTTTTCAGCAACTTTTTCATTAAAAATGAGTCTCACGGCACTATTCACACATTTAAAAATTATTTTGCTACAGTGTTTTTAGTTTTCAGCAAAATAAACGGTATCTAAACGGACCCTAAATGTGACATTACAACAATGATTATCTATATGCTTATAAGGTTCCTAACATATTCCCTCCCCTTTAGAAAACCTTGTCATCAAGGTTTTCTTGTAATCTTTGTGAAGGGTGATCTGCCACAACACCAATACTCTAAGGCATCTTCACCATCAAACTCACAAGAACTCCACAACAATTAATCACAACCCATAACTTAAGCAAGTAGTTTCATTAGTGTCCGAAACCCCCCCCCCCCCCGGCACATAAATATTAATGGTTGGATCTTCAGTAAGTTCTTTCAAGACCTTAAGTGTTTGATTGGCACAATTTGGACAGCCAACAATTGAGTGAGCTGCTCTATGATAACATGTTTCATGATAACAACAGTACTCATGATCAATGTTTCCATCCAAGCAAAAATATGCAAGTGGCCAAATATTTTTTGGACAACCAAGCACCACAAGCTCAAGATTGTGACATTTGTAATCAAAGATTTTTGTTGTACAATTCTCACCATGAGGAAAAGTCTTAATTTTATGAAAATTGACCAGCTCCTTTTGTCTAATTTCCATAAGACCAGTTGGAAGAAATGAGCTGTATCACACTTCCCATCATCTATCCCACTAGATGTTCTTCCAAATCATCATCATTAAACATTGGAAATGGCACTCCCAGTTCAACTTTCAGCCGCTTCTTAACCATATTAAACTCTGACACATTCAACCGAACTTAGAAGTTGATAACCATATAAATCCGATCCTTTCCTAAAAACAAGGTCTGTTTCGATTAAGAAACTACACTTTCCGTCACATCCCTAATGACTTCAAGTTATTTCTTAAAACCACACCAATACATTTAAGGACCATAGCTTGATGGTTAGGACCCCAAGAAACTTTCTTTTATTCCTCCTTTTTTATGAGAGTATCTTCTTCATAAGAAATAATCTCATTACTATCAAATTTAGAACGTTGATCCCAATTCATACCTAATTCCTTAAAAAATTGTGATCGGCTTGGCTATAGAACTTGACATTCATGGTACTGCTACCACCATGAACTCATCCTTTTGGTCACGGATAGCCATCACACAGCAAACAGGATCCCCTCCATTTTTGAAAGATCTGGATGACAAAAAATCAAAAGCGTCGTCCATGACATCCCCTGCAGCATATGTACAATTTGCATTCGTTGGTCCTTGTTCAAGACCAACATTTTTTGGTTCTTGAGGCTTCTTTAGTTCTTGAAAGACCATCATCATCACCTTCTTTGTTGGCTTTATGGACTGAACTAGATATGCAAATGCAGTTTCATTCTTGGATACAATAAGTGGCTACACTGGATCCTGAAAGAGTAGGCGAGACTACACATGCTATTTAAGGGCAGTGTGTACATGGACATCATCATCCACATTGACATAGAAATCAACATCTCCATTGGTAAAGGCAGATGTTGGTTCTTGGAACTTAATTTTCTCTTTTAGTTCCATCGAATCAAGAGATTGTAACTCTTCTTCAGACATGTGTTGAGAACCAAAATGTGACAAGGAAGCTCATTCCATGAAAAGTAAGGAAATATGGCTCAGCTCATGAAGTTAAGAAGGACCATGAGGGCCCAAAGGCCCAAAAAGAAGGAAAGTAAATGAAAAAAGTAAAAAAGAAGAGAACCCAAACTTGGGTCACGAACAGGACCTTCATCCTCTAGGAAGCGGATGACGTAGATGACCTAGAAGATCTTGAGAATGACGTAGACGACCCTGAAAGTAGTTTGAGAAAAAGTCACTCACATGTATCCTTGAAGGAAGGGAAAAAAAAAAAAAAAAAAGAGGAAAGATCCGTTGGATGTCCTATCGAAATTAAGTTTTTGGGAGGCAAATAGAAGTGAAGGGACAAGTGATGGCCTCAGGTTCAGAACCTGGCAAAAGAACTGAGGGATCTCAGCCAGGGTAGAGGATATGCAACAAGGGGAAGGATGGTCAGAGGATTTCCAAGCCCACCCATTGCAAGGTGGAATCTATGTCATTTTTGGGAAAAGACCAAACCAAGAAGAGTTAAAATCAAGGTCCCAGGGCCTTCAAAATGTTCTTTAAAAGCCTTAAGAAGAGGGCCTTAGCTGACACATGAGAAAGCCAACATGTATATTTAGATTCCTAGTAAAAATCCATTAAGTACATAGCAAACCAAGCATCATCTTTGTAACCTACTGTCCAAGCCCATGGGATCTTGAATTCATAGTAAGGGAGAAGTGGGTTGGTCAGTAGGGAAGTAATTTCTAGTGAACGAAGGAACTTATAGTTTTTCCCTTAGTTAATGTATTCACTTGGAATGCATGAACCAATGATTTACTCAGTTCTTCCGTGTACATAGCATCTCCCCACAACTTTCTCTCAAATGTCATTTTCAATCAAAGCTATCTCTTATTGCATTGAATATCCTATATACTACTTTGACTTTCCAAGAAGGCATCTTCCATTTGTAACTAAAGCCAAATACTCTTTTTGGGTTATAAATGCGAAATTAAGCTAACCCTTTGCCCAATGAACTCCTTTAGATTTTTGTCAGAGGACATGATTTTACCCGGCAGACCAAGGACATCCTTATCTGGAGAAACCAGACCATGTCAACTATAAAAGAAACACCAAAACATAACAGGAGGAGGTTGAGTTCAGCACAAGGGAGGGGAGGAAAAACAAAACAAGAAAGCTAAGGATGAGGACTTTGTCCCATATCCTTGAGATCCTTCAAAATATCACTTTGCCTTTAAAGAAAACCTATACAAAAGCATACACACATTAAATCACACTCTCTCCCACAAAATCCTGTTAGGATTAGTGCCCTAAAATCCTATTGTATGCCATATGTATGACATTATATATGATATTATGTTCTATGTAATAAACTTGTTTTATTGTTATCTAAAATAATGATAGCATGAATGTTTTGGACATTATCATATAGTCCTTGAGATGCATAGTATGTGATTTAGTCACAGAAGATATAAATTACAAATTCTTTGTAAACTCAAAATCTTAGTTCGTAGTCGGTGATGAAATTGGGCATTTTATCTGTGAAGACTATAACATATCAATTAAGATGATTTGTCTTGATCATGGAAGTGAAGACTTCTAGTTGATATGTTAATATGTTTTAAGTGTATAAAACATATTAAACTGGACTGCTATGAGATTTATTATTCTATTAACAACTGTCAAACGAATAATAAATCTCACGACTTCTCATTTACATAAATTCTCAATCCTGAGGGAATAGTGAATCTGATCATGAAAAGTAGGTTGATTTAATATATTAGGAGTGAGATCTAGACAAACGGTCAAAACCTCAGTATGTTGGGCAACCACACGTAATGTTGAAGGAACACATATTCTCAAGATGAAATTCATTGTCTCTTTATAGAGATGTAAAATATTCCCTTGAGATAAGTTTAATGAGATTGGTTATTCAGAGTGTTAGGCTTAACCACTTTAGTAAAGAGTTACTAAAGTTTATATTTTATGAAATTAGATTTTATAAATGTACATGAATAACTTAAATGATTAAACTGGGTACTCAAGGATCAAGAGATAGTAATTTACAAAGTGATAGTTACACATTATGACTTTGTATTACTACGAATATTTTCATGGAGGGGTTGAATGTTTAATAAAGTCTTGGGATATAATTTATTAATAAGGCCTATAATGCAATTATATTTATATAGTGGTATTAAATATAATTAATGATAACTTTGGGCTTGTCAAGAGTTGACTGATAAGTCCATAGCCCATTGGAGCTAGAGCTTTATTTGTCCCTTTTGATCCCACTCCAAGCCACACACTAAAGCCCAAGGGCTGGCTGAAATGGCCAACCCAATTAGATAATCAGTTATTTATTTAACAAGATTTATTAAATAAAAGTAACTACCTAAGTGCAGAAATATATGTGTGATTAAAACGGAGAAAGAAAGAGAGAGTTTTTCTTAACGGAGACACTTGATTATTCTCTTGAAAGATTACATATAAAACTGATTGAGAGATCACACATCTTGGGCACATTGTGGAATTATAGTGAAGATTGAAAGGCATCTCAAGGCCAATCTTCATTTGTTTTGAATTTCACTACATCAAGGTACACTCTCTCATTCTTTGTTTCCAAAACTCAGATGTTACATGCTATCTCACATGAATGTAGTAGATCCGTTCATATTCCGCTGCGTGTTTTTGTATGAGATACAAAACTGTATTTTTCAAGTGTTTTTTCTACAAATCCTCCCTACTAGACTATCTTGGAAGTAAATGTCCAAGAAAAGTTACTTGAACTTGAGTTCCAAATCCCATATGTCTTGTGCAAAAGCACTAAGTTTGTGATAATTAGGGCCATGGACCTTGTGGTTGACCCATTTTTATGAATTTCATATATATATATATATGTGTGTGTGTGTGTTTTAGAATATATATCCTAACTTGAGGAACTAACAATTATTTGAGAATATTTGTACTGTATAATTTTTCTTATGCAAAACCTATAGAGGTAAAGGGAAATGACAAAATCCATTGCATAGTAAGCATGGAGATAGATCTTGTGGCCCAGAGAACTAGCATTTTGGGTCCCAAATTAAAGGCCTCATGCTTTAAGGAACCGGTGTTTTAGGTTCCATGGATTAAAGACCTATTAGTGCTGGGAACCACGACATCACACTCGATGGACCACGAGATCCTGATCTAGGAGCCACTGGTGGAGGAACCACTACAACATCTTTCCCAAGGCACCATCATGGAGGAACTGAGTGAAGGAACTTTGTTGATGAAAGTAGGAGAAAGTAGTTCGTATAATAAAAGATAAGTCCTAAAAAAGAGGGACTCACATTTAAAGGCGACTCCACTGGGGACTAGGAAAATGAGAGGGAAGAAGCAATCCCTTCGCAAGCATGGCCCCAAAGCTAGGAAACACCAAGAGGAAGGAAAGTTCTTCTTAGTGCATTCAACATCAGTGATGGGGAACTAAAAAATTGAACCATCTCCAATTCGTCCACAAGTGTTGTCCAAAACAAAGGGCCAGCCCAGCACAAGAAGGTTGTCCACAAGCAGAAGGTCGTCCACGAACATAATGATCGCCCATCAGGAAAGCGTTTGGACAATCTCCTAACACTTGGGAAATTTCCAGAAATGGATTTATCTACATAAGCTTGAAATTTGGACCACGTGGTACTATTTTGAAACATGAACAAGATCCTTATTCATCGCTATAACTTCTTAATAAGTACTTAACTTCCAATGGCAGTTGTAGAAGATAAGATTGAACATTCTAACTTCTATAGCAGTTGTGGAAGTTAAGTTTGAACCTTCTAATATCCACAAATATTGGGGAAGTTACTAAAAAAGTAACCACTCCAAATCTCACTATATAAGGACTCATTCACATCAAATTGAAGTAAGTTTTCACTACTCCTAAAAAATTGGAATTCTTGAGTTCTAAGAGAAACACTAACTTAATCATCGAAGGGTTCTTGGCCGATTCAACCTGGTATCCTTTGATCTCATGTCTTTCTCTTTTCAGGCCTTCCAAGCAATTACTAGCCCATTGAAGCTCGGAGCATTCAGCCTACTGATTTTCTATGTATCATCCGGTGGTGCCGTCTGTGGGAAGATTAAGTTTGCATATTGAAATTTATCTTTCTCCGAAAAAAGGCTACATGGTTCAGACAAGATCAATGGCCACTGGTCCAAGCCATCAAGAGAGTGGGAAAGCTTCTAGTCATCCCAACCGCGCTCATTAGTCAGCACCTGTTATGCAACCGCCTTCCGTCCAACAAATACTGTCCATGGCTACCACCATGGCAGAGTTAACTCGTCAAAATCAAGATTTGACCCAGGAGGTCAAGCAAAGGAGGCAACATCATGAATGATACACGGAAGGGCAAGCCTAGAGTCAAGAAGATAGAGGAGATTTTGAGCACGAGAGCCATTCAAAGGGCACCGCTTCACGGAAGGTTCCATATTTGGAAAGGGAGATGGATCAAATAAGGAAGGCCATAGACGAAATGAGGGAGAACATGAGAAGGAAGAATCCCATAGATGATTTAGTTCATTGAACTGATTCCCCTTTTATGGCTTCTATCAATAGTCATCCCCTACCTTCTAAGTTCAAGATGCATTCCTTGGACTCATATGATGAAACGAGTAACCCGTGTGATCATATCACTACCTTTAAGACTACAATGCACCTTCAAGGGGTTTCGGACGAGATTATGTGTAGGGCCTTCCCTACCATCCTTAAAGGGCTAGCATGAGTGTGGTTCAGCAAGATACCTCCAAACATTGTGAGTTCTTTAGAAGAATTGAGTAAGTTGTTTGTCAACAATTTTATTGGAGGACAAAGGCATAAGCGCTCCTTGTCGAGCCTGTTAACCATAGAGCAAGGGCAAAATGAAAGCTTGCGGTCCTTTATTACTCGTTTCAACAGGGAAGTCATGACGGTAGACGAGATGGACGACAAGATGTTATTGGCAGCCTTCCATAATGGAGTTAATTTCGATTTAGTCATCCATAAGCTTTATGAGCAAGAGCCTCAAACCATGGCTGAACTCATCCATTTAGCCCAAAGCTTCATGAATGTAAAGGATGTAATCATAGCCAAGAAGAGGAAGAAAGCCAAGTGAATGGAAGCATATCTCTTACGTTATCCTGAACAGGGTCTTCATCCAAAGAAGACCCAGACAGGAGAAAAGAAGGATAGAGACAACAAGAAGGCAGGTTCGTCTTTAGGAAGGAGTTAGCACTATACACCCTTGAATGCTCCACTTGATCAAGTACTTATGCAAATCAAGGATGACCCATAGCAATGTAGATAAATCCATTTCTGTGGCAAGAGGAATTTTGAAGGAATCAAAGTCCAGGTCAAGGTTAGCCTCCTTGGCATCAGCACGAAAATCCTCATAGCCAGTTGCATAATGATTGTCTAGAAGATTCTTGTACTCGTTTGACTTCTTGAAACCTACAATGGCTTCTTCCCGAGCCTTCTCCAAGGACGAGGTGAGCCTTAAAACTTTCCCCTCCAAGTGAGTGATACGGGTCTCCTTTTCAATGGAGTTTGCCTTGAGTTCCTCAACCTCGTTTTTCAACTTCGTCTCTATTCCTTATAGACGAGTGAGATCCTTAGTCAATATGATCACTTCCCCCTTCTTCAAAAGAACCTTATTGCTCAGCTCTTTGTTCTTCTCCTTGGCCGTCTTGGCTTCATCACACGACTCTTTAGCCTAGCTAGATGCCATATAAAACTTTGACATGGCCTACAAATGGACAAAGGAAAGTTAGAAATTTTCTTTAGATTTGAAGAAAATAAAACAAAGGTAATGAAAGTTATATACCTTGAAAAGGTCATGGATGGCAGAACGTTCAAAGTCTCTCACTGACATATTATAACATGAATTCACCTTATTGTCAGTGATGATCCTTTTGAACGTATTCTATGCATAACCCTCGTCCCGCACCAGATTAGGAGGACACTTAGTCTGCTTTGAAGGATGAGCCTTGCTAGAAGTTTTAGCTAGAGGAGGAAGATTCTCAGACTGGACGGGTGGAACGGTCTGGACGGAGGCCACATTTACCACTAGATCGTCAAAATCTACCATCAGAGGAGTGAACTTTGGAACCTTGGGAGGAGGAGTCTCGTTGGACTTTTGTTTCTTGGAACCTCGATGACTTGGAAGGTCACCAAGGTCCACTGAGCTAGATATCCCCTTCCTCTTCCCTGCTTGGATGGTAGATTTCTGAACGACTGAGGGGGTAGTATCGTCCTGAACTTGGACATCCTCGTCACCACTTGTTGCAGCCTTCTCTTTGTTTTCCTTCATGGTAGCCATTCTATGGTGAAGAAAACAAAATTATTAAAAAAAAAGAAGAAAGATGGACGATACTTATTTTGAAGAGTAGTTTCTTTGTGCGCAAGGTTCTCTGTAGAAGGTACAAGACCTAGTCCCCATGCAGCTAGACGACCAAAAGTCACTAGGCAGTGGAAGGATCTCTCAGGGAAGGCATGGACTTGATCAATACGATCTAAATAAAAATTTTCCAAACATGGACGAGTAACAGCTACATCAATACAAAAAAAAGGGAGGGGTTAGATGGGTAAAAAAAGTTTGAGAAAATAATTGAGAAAAATGGAAGGAAGACGACCTAGGGGGCAAGTAAAAGGAGGGAAGGGGGCATTATTCACATCAAATGGGTCCCTAGCCCAATTTCCAGAAATAATGAAAAACTCAGTTTTCCAAAGCCTGTCAAAAGAACTACGACTCTTTATCAAACTAAAAAGAGGGCCCTTAGACGAGAATTGGTAAAAACCAGCAGGTTTTTTTTTTTTTTTTTTTTTAAAAAAAAAAAAATCTCCGAGGGCTTATAGCAGTAAAGGAACTCATCCACTGTGATTGGACGATTCCCTTCCAGTGCCTCATTCCATAACACTTGCATGGCCACTATCGTACTCCAACCATTGGAGTTGAGCTGGTTTGGTCTAATAACCAACCTATGCAAGAGGCCTCTACAAAAAGAATTTAAGGGGAACCTAAGACTTGCTAAAAGATAAGATGTATATACACCTAAGCCAGAAGAAGGAGAACAACACCATTCTCCTTCGTCAGGCAGACGAGGCCTAAACTCCCTAGGAATTTGGTACCTATCTATAAGAGTTTTTAACATAGACGTGTCTAAAAACACGCTCCCTCAGGGGCACAGCTATAAATTACATTCTCCTCTTCTTCTTCTTCTTCTTCTTCTTCTTCTTCTTCTTCTTTGTCTTGAAGAGGACTGGGTGGCCTTTTGGATGAGCTAGCCCCTGCCCCAGAAGCCATCCTACGTTGCATTTCCTGGAATTACTCTTAAGAAAAACAAGGAACCCCAAACGAATAATTCTCGTCTGAGAAGATACTACTACTACAGCTTGTGCTACCCTCACCATTCTAATAACTACCTTCACCTCTAGTTGACACGTCCTGGTACTCGTCTATCTCTCTCTCTAGGCTACCACTAGATGTAGACATAATTGATTGGAAGAAAGATTAAGACGAAAACCTAAGGATGAGAAAAGGAAATACCTGACAAGACTAGAAGACGAAGACTAGACGAGGATCTTGGAAGGAGTGGCAGAAGAGAAATTATAAGAAAGGTGAAGGGTAAGTGAGAGAATGCACATATTTATAGGGCCTAGGGGTGAGGTCAACAAAGCGACGTGGACCATTCAGGGGGTGACACATGGCATTTTCCTTGAAAAATGGAATCGACGTAACAAGTCAACCAATGAGATTACGACACATGGCATAACTTGGAACAGTAAAATTCGACCAAGGTAATGATGACACGTGGCACAACATCTAACCACTAAAATAATGGCATGTGTCAAAAGTCAACAGTAAATTCAACAGCACTCTGGATGACCCTTGGACAAGGGGCAAATGATGGGGAACTAAAAAATTGAACAATCTCCTATTCGTCCATAAGAGTCGTCCAAAGCCAAGGGCCAGCCCAGCATAAGAAGGTTGTCCATAAGCGGAAGGTCGTCCGTGAATATAAGGGTCGTCCATTAGGAAAGTGCCTGGACGATCTCCCAACACTTGGGAAATTTCTAGAAATGAATTTATCTACATAAGCTTGAAATTCGGACCACGTGGTACTATTTTGGAACATGAACAAAATCCTTATTCATCACTATAAGTACTTAACTTCCAATGGCAGTTGTAGAAGATAAGATTGAACATTCTAACTTCTATAGCAGTTGTGGAAGTTAAGTTTGAACCTTCTAACTTCCACAAATATTGGGGAAGTTACTAAACATGTAACTGCTCCAAAGCTCACTATATAAGGACTCATCCACATCAAATTGAAGTAAGTTTTCACTACTCCTAAAAAGTTGGAATTCTTCAGTTCTAAGCGAAAAATCTAACTTAGGCATTGGAGGGTTCTTGGCTGGTTCAACCCGGTCTCCTTTGATATTGTGTCTTTTTCTTTTCAGGCCTTCTAAGCAATCACTAGCTCATTGAAGCCTGGAGCATTTAGCCTACTGATTTTATGTCTATCATCAATCAGGATCCAAAAAGTGCGGATTCCTCCAAAGAACATTCAATCGAGGGACTTTATATGGAATTTTGGAGAACTTCCCAACATAAGATAAGCTCTATGCACTGTTATTTTCTTCATTTTAATATTGTGAGCATAATGGATCATTGCCTTTCTTTTTTAAAAGAAAGTGAAAAAAACTCATGCTATAACATTTAAAATTTCATAATATTGTTTCATTTCTTTTATATAAAAAAGAAGAAGAAGAAGTAAGCAAATCAAAGAAGTTTGATGAAATGAAAATTGTATGAACCACATAGCAATGCAATTGCTTCATGTTCTGGGCTAACGAATTTTGCAGGAACTTGGTAACAACACCATATGGTGCAAGTTAGCAAAATGGAGTAGTTCCCTGATTTCAACAACGCTAAGTAGCTCATTGATTCTAGCAAAATGGAATAGTTCCCTAGCTCTAGACACGGTTCCAGCAAAAATGGAGTAGCTCCTTAATTCTAGCAAAATGGAATAGTTCCCTAATTCTAGCAAAGCTAAGTAGTTCCTTGATTCTAGAAAAATGGAATAGTTCCTGGTTCCAGCCACGGTTTCTGCAAACATGGAGTAGGTCCTTAATTCCAGCAAAATGTAATAGTACTCTGATTCCAGCAAAACTAAGTAGTTCCTTAATTCCAGCAAAATGGAATAGTTCCTTCATTCTAGCAAAGTTGAGCAGTTCCCTGTTTCTAGCAAAGTTGAGCAGTTCCCTATTTCTAGCCATAGTTCCATTTTTGTTGGAATAGTTCCCTGATTCCAGCAAAGCTGAGTAGCCCCTTGATTCCAGCAAAATGAAATAGTTCTCTGATTCCAGCAAAGCTTAGTAGCTCCTTGTTTCCAGCAAAATGGAATAGCTCCCTGATTCTAGCAAAGTTAAGTAGTTCCTTGATTCTAGCAAAGCTAAGCAGTTCCCTGGTTCTAGCCATGATTCCAATAAAAATGGAGTAGCTCCTTGATTCCAACAAAATGGAATAGTTCCCAGATTCCAGTAAAATGGAATAGTTCCTTGATTCCAACAAAAGTGAGTAGTTCGTTGATTCCAGCAAACCTGAGTAGTTCCCTGGTTCCAGCCACAGTTCCAACAAAAATGGAGTAGTTTCTTAGTTCTAGCAAAAATTGAGTTGTTCCTTGATTCCATCAAAATGGAGTAGTTTCTTGATTCTAGCAAAGTAGAACAGTTCCTTGGTTCCAGTAAAGGTGTAGTAGTTCCACGGTTTCAGCAAAGTAAAATAGTTCCCAATAAAATGGAGGCATTAGGAAGTGGATAGAATTCCCACAAGACTCAATATGTAGGTGGACCACGAATTGACATGAAGTTAAAATTTCATCTAACTTGGATCAAGCATGTCGGATCAGGAAGTTGATATCATGTCTGATCCACCTTCTTTAGAAGTTCATCTAACTCTCTATGATGTGTGATTGTTAAGAAACTTGGAGGAAGGGTAGAATATCACTTATAAAGGTATGTGGGATCTGAATGTAGCTTGCAGGAGGGTCCTGGACCACCATCTTTCATGATAGCCCAAGAAGAAATCTTGGAGAAACGCAGGGATATGGAAAGGGAGGCACAAATCTTACTAAAGGAGGAACTAGAAGAGGTGAACCTAAAGGCCTAATCCAGGGAACCTAAGGCCTATCCTCATCAGAAGTTAGTTATTAATACAAGAAACAGAGCAACTAGTGGAACTATTGAAGACATATGAAGATATATTTGTGTGGACATATGACGTAATGCTAGGGTTGGATCCTAGTATAGTGATCCGCTCCTTCAATGTTGATATAGGAACCAAGCCCGTGATTCAGCTAGCTAGAGTCTTCCATACTGAAATGGAGGCTCAAGTTACCCATGAACTTAAGAAGCTGCTAGTGGGAGGGTTCATCAAACCTATTTAGCATTTGCAGTGTCTTTCTAATATAGTTCATGTGAAGAAGAAGAACAAGTAGATTAGATGTTGTGTGAACTTTCGCAATTTAAATAATGCATGTCCAAAGGATGAATTTCTTTTGCTTAACATCAATCTTCTTATAGATTAAGTTGTAGGGAACTCCATGTTTTCTTTCATGGATGGATACAATAGATACAATTAAAGTCGTATGGCAGCCAAGGATGCAAAAAAAAAAAAAAAGTATTTAGGACCTTGATGGAAAATTTTACTATATAGTAATGTTATTTGGCCTCAAGAATGTAAAGGCCACATACCAACGCACCATGACAGCCATCTTTCACATGATGCATCAAGAGATGGAGGACTACATAGAAGATAGCGTGATAAAGTCAAAGAGCATAGAAGGACACTTCAAGGTCCTCAAACGAGTCTTTGAATGGTGTAGCATACAGATGAATCTCTTGAAATGTTCAATCAGGATGTCTGTAAGAAAATTCCTTGGTTTTCTTGTACATTATAGAGGGATAAGTGTAAATCCAGCTAAGGCAACAGCCATAGCAATCCTGAAGAGGCTTATCGTGGTCAAGGAAGTCAAGAGCTTCATGGGAAGGGTTTCCTACATCAGAAGGTTCATACCAAGACCAGCCTTAGTCACTAGTGGACTATCCAAACTATTGAAAAAGGGGAATGCTTTCATATGAGGAGTTAAGTAACAAAATGCCTTTCAAAAACTTCAATAGATCATATGTCTTCTGCCTACCTTACAAGCACCAGTCCATGGCAAACCACTATTGTTGTTATTGGGATCTAGTTTCCAAGCAATTAAAGCATTGTTGGCCTAGGAAGAAGATAAAATAAATGAAAAACCCATCTACTATGTGATTAGAGCATTGAAGCACACATAAACGAGGTGTCTCAAGATAGAAAGGGCGTGTCTGGTGTTCATCTATCCATCTCAATGACTGAAATGTTACTTTTTAGCCCACCAATCCTATTGGTGATGAGATCTCATCTAATAAAACCCCTCCTCCATCGGCCCTTATTGCCTGGAAAAGTGGCCTAGTGGGTATTACTTTCCTAAAATGACATAGGTCTGAAGACCCCAAAAGCTGCCAAGAGCCAGGCTATAGCAAACTCACTAGCCCAGTTTCTTGAAGAAGAGTGCTCATTGAGTGAAGAGATCCTTGGAAAAGTAGCAGTGGTAGAGCTTTTTAAAAGAAATGGATTGTGAGGTATGATGGGTCAGTAACAACCACCTCAAATGGGAAGAAGGGAGTTCATGATGTCAGCCTCTAACATGCATGCCTAGAGAAAGCTTTCCTCTTCCAAGATCCTTGTAAGAGGAACCCCACTTGAAGAAAGCACAGTGACAGAATTATTTTGGTGGAACTCCTCCCAACCACTAATACACCAGTAAGAGTAACTTTGGATGTCCCAAAAAAAAGAAAAAAAGAAAAAGAAGAGAAGAGTATTTCTGTGAAGAATTTGTTCATAGCCAAGAGAAGACTTAACTTTTTAGAAGTTCCTCAGAGAAGGAAATAAATCCTTAACCCTTCAAAGAAAAGAAAAAAAGTCAATTCAGTGACCCCACGAAGGCTATGAAGAAACCTTTCTAAAGATTAAATAATTCAATGGCCCTGGATGGACCATGAACCAATGTCCTAGCAATGGGAACAAATTGTAAGCATGTCCCAATAATGGTTACAAATTATAGGTATGTCCCAGTAATGGGTACAAACCATAAGCACATCCTAGTAATGGGTACAAACCGTAAGCACATCCCAGTAATGGATACAAATAGCAGGCATGGCCCAATAATGGGTGCAGATTGTAAGTATGTCCTAGTAATGGGCACAAACTGTAAGTATGGCCTAATAATGGGTGCAGTTTACAAGTATGTCCTAGTAATGGGTACAAACGGTAAGCATGTCCCAGTAATCGGTATGAATCACAAGCATGACCCAATAATGGGTGCAGATTAAAGGTGTGTCCCAGTAATGGGTACAAACCATAAGCACGACCTAGTAATGGGTACAAACCATAAGCACTTCCCAGTGATGGGTGCAAGCCATAAGTATGGCCCAATAATGGGTGTAGGTTATAGGTATGTCCCAATAATGGGTACAAACCATAAGCACGTCTTAGTAATAGGTACAAATCATAAGCATGTCCCAGTAATGGATACAAACCATAAATATGGCCCAACAATGGGTGCAAATTGTAAGTATGACCTAAGAATAGGTGCAAATTGTAAGCATGACCCAACAATGGGTGCAAATTGTAAGTATGGCCTAATGATAGGTGCAATTTGTAAGTATGACCCAACTATGGGTGCCAATTGTAGTTATGACCCAATATTGGGTGCAAACCGAATATAAAGGCCCAATAAGGGGTGAAAAGAAAAGAGTCTCGAATGGGTATGAAAACCCAAAAGTAGGTGTATAAAATGTGCATGATTGACCTTCTTGAATGAAATTAGTTTAAAGGAACCTGAGGAAATCATCTCAAAATTTATGTGGGAGCAAGGAATGAATAACTTAAGGAATTCTAAGAATTCATAACTCGAAGCCACAAAGACGTGGATAGTTTTGCAAGTCTTTACACAATGAGATTAGTCAACGATGTTGTGAAACTACTTAACAACATTTCTCTCCTCCTGTGAGATGCAAAAGTCATCAAAGGATTGGAGGTTAGCAAACTCATTTATGAAATCATTCTAATGTCCATTTTGTGACATTTTAGAAAGTGAAACACTATATTGATTATCATTCATCACACATTTTTGTTCACTTAAATGAACACTAGTTCTTGTTGATCATTAAAACCTTACTCTACATCATATCATTTGATAGCAATAGATTGATGTATGTACTCATAGATACATCAATTCAACAAGGGAAAGGTACCCTTTCGGGAAGCCCAATCATTGATGCCATGTTTGAATATATCAAAACAAAACAAAATATTGTGCAAAAGGTACCATCCCATGCACTAGCAATTTATTTATATCAATTGGAATGGAAATCCTAATATTTTGGTCTTCTTACATGACTAATTATCAAGAAACAAAAATTTGAAATTCTTACATGGTTCCATATACATTAAGTAATCTTCATTGCTATGACTTATTTGGTAATTGGCTTTTCAAGTACATACACTGGGGGCTTAAATAAGATTAAAAGTTGTCTTTAGATATACCTTTTACTTGATGAAAATTTAGAAGTCTCATGTGACAAACATCTTGGTGTTATTCTTCCAAGCCATAACAAACATAATTTACAATGTATAGAATACTTTGACAAAGTTCATAAGGGCTTCCTTCACTCAAACAACTATTTTGTAAAAAAAAAAAAAATCTTGTTGAAAAAAAAATGCTATCTTATATCAAGATTGAATATGCATTCAACATGATTTTTGTATGCGACTATCAAATAAGACAAGTATATCTTAGAATTTCTAGCAAATACTAGTGCTAGAAATATACTGTTACCATCAAATGAAATACCAATATATTTTGGCTATACATGTATACTTCGTTAATCTTTAATTGTCGGTTTGACAAAGTAGATTTGTTTTATGGGAAAATCGAATACCAATCTATAGCTTAATACTAACATGAAGGTGAATTCTAATATTTGGCAATATGTTAGTTCCTTCCATAGAGAAAGTGCAACAATTTCTTTGGAGTTTCCTCAAGAATTATTTGGGCTACACATTGGTTCTACAAACCAAAATGTCCAAGAACAATTTTTATTTTTCTCTCACGCGTGAGCTATAGGTAACCCACGAGCTTGATGGCAAAACACTACAACTCCAAGGTCAAGCACCGAAACTTCAAGGTGGGAGATCTGGTATTATGAAGAGTGCTTGGCGGTACGAAGGATGCATCCCTGGGAAAGCTGGGTCCTAACTGGGAAGGCCCATACAGAATTATCTCATGGCATAGGAAAGGAACGTACTACTTGGAGACGTTAGACGGAAGGAAGTTGGGCCATCCCTGGAACATGGAGCACCTGAAGAAGTACTACCAGTAGTGCGACAGTTATAAGACAATGTCTGCTGCCTTATTTTTAGTTTAATTTTAAACATCCATAAGTTTTTACTTATTAGAGCCCAAGTTTTCTTTTCCATAAACAATTTGGTATGTTGAACTGATATAATGAGAGGAATTTTTATCTAAAAAATATGAAATGCATGGCGTTAAAATTCTACAAGTCCACAACATGGACGGATCATCCCAAAGGGATGAGAAACCTAGTTCACAAAGTGGACGACTCTCAAATCCACTGGTCCACAAAGTGGACGGATCATCCAATGGATGAAATTCTACTGGTCCCCATAGTGGACGGGTCATCTAAAGGATGAAAAATTCTACAAATCCACAACATGGACGGATCATCCCAAAGGGATGAGAAAACTAGTTCACAAAGTGGATGAGCCTCAAATCCACTGGTTCACAAAGTGGACAGATCATCCCAAAGGGATGAGAAAACTAGTTCACAAAGTGGACGAGCCTCAAATCCACTGGTTCACAAAGTGGACAGATCATCCCAAAGGGATGAAAACCTACAAGTCCACAAAGTGAACGGATCATCCAAATGATGAAAATTATACAGATCCACAAAGTGGACGGATCATCCCAAAGGGATGAAAATCTACAAGTCCACAAAGTGGACGGATCATCCAAAGGATGAAAATTCTACAGATCCACAAAGTGGACAGATCATCCCAAAGGGATAAAAACCTACAAGTCCACAAAATGGACGGATCATCCAAAGGATGAATTCCATAAAGTGGACGGATCATCCAACGGATGAAAGTTCTACAAGTCCACAAAGTGGACGGATCATCCAAAGGATGACAATTCTTCAAGTCCACGAAGTGGACGGATCATCCAAAGGATGAAGGTTCTCCAAGTCCACAAAGTGGACGGATCGTCCCAAAAGGATGAAAATTCTAGCCCACAAAGTGGACGGATCATCCAAAGGATGAAAATTCTAGCCCACAAAGTGGATGGATCATCCAAAGGATGAAAATTCTTCAAGTCCACAAAGTGGACGGATCATCCCAAAAGGATAAAAACCTGGTTCACAAAGTAGACGGGTTTCGAAAATAAATATGAAAGTCCAGCCCAAATAAAGGACGGACATCTACATTTCCTCGCAATAGACGGGGTTATCTAGAAGGGACAAACGTACATATAATGTGTGACGGAGAATAAGAAAGCAAATAAGCAATAAAAGTTAAATTATAAAACGACGGTTCAACAAGTTTGTTTACAACGGTAAGAGTTTTAAAAAAAAAAAATAGTACTACTCGTTCTTCGGCGAGGAGTTCTCAATCATCTGACCGTCGTCTGGTTGACTTGGAGGAAAAGCTTGACCTTCGTCAGCTGGAGCAGTGACGGCAAACCCTTCGTCAGTGCTTTCGGACCGGACGGACTGTGCAAGTGTTTGCCCTTGAACTTCAATTGAAATGTGGGATACGTCCAGATCAGGATACGACGATTTCACCTGACGGATGGCGTCGTCGAATCCGTCAGCAAAGGAGCTCCCAAGCTTTGTTAGAAGGAGGTCGGAGTCACGATATTCCTGGACGGCTATCTCTTTCGCATTGGAGAGTTTAGACTTTGTCTCCGTCAACTCCTTCTCCTTGTCCCTCAAAATTTCGCGCAAGTGCTCGTTCTCCTTTTCCACCTCACCTCTGACCTGCTCCGAGCATTTGAGCTTTCTGTCCATATTGATCTTGTAGGTCTTCAGCTCGTAAAGCTCATCCTCCATCATCTTGTTCTTCTTTCTCAGACGGTCCATGGTTGTCTCGTGATTGAGACAACGGCCAAATAACCCTTTCATCATCAGCATGGCCTGGAAGCAAAATACAACGTTATGATAATGACGGGTGAGAAAGAACTTAGCAAAACTAGAGGACGGATTCAAGGTTACCTGTGCAAGGGTGAAAAGACCCGTCTCTCCCATCGCCTCTGTCGTATGGTTGCTGAGGTCCACGTAATCGTCAGTTGTCAAGATGGACGATAGCTTTTCAAGGGCATAACTGGAGTCTTCCCGAAAGAGAACGGGTGGTTTCTCCCCGGTAGGAACGGGGCCCTTCATCAAGCCTTTGCCCTTTCCATGCTTGACGGATGTTTTCTCGGCTTCCAATGCCACGACGGGCTCTGGTGTGGTCTTTTGTTTCTTTGGAGGACGTTCCATTTTTTCTGGTTGAGTCCGCTTTGACGGAACAGGTGTAGCCATCCCCTTTGCTTGACCCACCTCTTGCTTTTTCTTCGCTGCCTGTTGTTTGATGAAGGCCCTCCTCTTCGCAGCGTCCATTTCTGTAAATCAAAGACGGATGTGAAAGGCAAAGTTAAAAATACACTTAAAGAAGACGGAGATGGTTGCGACGAACTTACGTTTTCGAATTCTGTTGTCGTAACGACGGGCGGAAGATGAAGGTTCGGGTCTGTCACAATACCAATGTAGCGTATCAAGGGTGACGAGTTGTGCCCACGTCCTCTCTTGCAGTTTTGTTTTGTTGAAGATTTTTTCCAGAAAACTCCACTGCTCTAAGTTAACCTGTGGACGGTCACGAGCTGCGAAAAAGACGGTTAGACCTTTAAACATAAGATAACTTTCAAAGATTAAGTTGACGAAAACAAAAGCAATGACATACCCGACGGAGGCATTATGCCCCATGTAGTGTCACGGAATACGAAGCGACGCCTCATTTTGGGGAAGCTTCCAATCCATAAGGACCACGTGTCCTTCGTCAGAAATACAGGCCACGTGTCCACTGTCATAGTACACTAGAACTGTCCTATCTCAATATATTGCTTTATGGGTCATTCCATGGATCCGTCATGTTTCAAAGATGGATCCAAGGACTGAAGGGGGCAACTGATGGGGATAAAAAATAGGTGACGGGTATTTCTGTTGAACTGGAATGGACGGAGAGAAAGAAGACGGATTGACATCGGAGTTGACGCGAATAGGACGGTTGAATTTTATTAAGTGTCCGTCATATATGAATTAGTTATGAATTCTTCGTTGTATGTCATTTGATATGTTTTAAATCAACTTTTTCTTTATCCCCACGCAAGCGTGCACACTTGGACTTCTTGCGACACACGTTTGAGAAGACTCCTATATGGAAAGGAACTTGAGAAGGAAGTTGTATCCTAAAAGAAAGGCAATTCTACCCAATATAAATACCCCAGAAACCCTAGATATCAAGGTACGTACAATTGACCCAACTCTGGCACTCTAGGGTTGCGAAGGAATACTAACTTGACCTTCGGAGGGTTTTTGGCCGGCACCACACCGGTGCTCTCTGTTAAGGTTTCTTTGTTTTCTCTTTACAGGTATTTACTCGAGTTGGAAAGTGCTTGCAACTTACTGGTGATTTTTTCGGCTCATCATTTACCCTTCGTGAGACTTTTAGTAGGAGACCCCATGCATGCTTAATGCACCTTAACTTGAACTAGTTTTAAGCTTTTTTTTTTTTTTTTTTTTTTGAGAAGAAAAACCGAGATTCTTATTAAGAAATAGACAAATCTACTTGATAATCAGTAAATTAAGATAAACAACGGGACATCTTTTATCTACACAAAGAAACCAATAACATGACGTGCATGTCTAGTTAAGTTGTGAGCTATAGAGTTACCATCCCTACCAACATGTGAAAAACTAATACAGTGAAATAACTCTGCATGAATTTTAACATCTCGATTCAGAAGGACAAAAGAAGCCAAGGAAGAAGAGTCATCGTTCAATGCTTTCATCACTATCTCTGAACCTCCTTCGAGGTTGACCGAATCAAACCCAAGCTCTAGGGAAAGTTCTAATGCCCTTCCAGCAGCAAGAGTTTCCAGTTCCATAATAGAGAGAGAGAAAGAGGGATGTTTTGAGACATTGAAGCCATAACCATACCTCGGTTATCTCGAATGATTGCTCCAATACCAACTCTATCATCATCTCAATTGTGCATACATATGTTTTCTATTCTATCTTTGAAACCCCAAGACTGATATCTACTTAATTTCCCAAACTGGAAGACCGACTTAATTTTATCATAAAACTTTTACAAACTAACATAATAACCAATATAATTGGTATCATCACATCAATAACATAATAAATAAATTTCTTAACTATTAATTTATTTACTTGTATTTAAAACTTCACACATCAATTTATAAATAAATAAAAAGGCTTAGTTATTTGGTTTATTTGCAATATCCATCCTCAACATCACTCCATATAATTCTCCAAACAATGGTCAAAAAGAAATTCTTTTGAAAATATTAGTTTATCCTCTTCCAATATGCTTTGCATATATTACATTTTGAGCTATATGGTGCCATATCTTTATAAAAAAATATTTCAGCGCGTGGTTTAATTATCGGTCATGCATGCATGTCTACTCGTTCTTTGCTTTCTTACCACATGAAAAATGAAAATGTCACACTAATTAAGCATATATATCTCTTGGCGCTCACTTATTAATTTGTAATCTTACTCTACCTTGATTTGTTTATACTTGCAGTCTCAAATGTGACCTGAGAAAAAAAGCGATGCTTCATGAAAAACCTATGTCATAATTCATATAAACAGTCTAGCCCTTATTTTAAATATACTTCTTTTTACACATATGGTATTTGAACTTCTTCCAGAACACGTAACGGTTGGAACAAAGAAGTGCCCTATTTTTTCATGACCAGGCGACCATCACCTTGTAGAAATGTTAATGCTATTGACCGGTAAGTGTTGCAGAAGCACAAACACTTAATTTGTATTGTTATTACTTGTTTTTTTTTTTTTTAATTTTTAATTTTTATAAAGAAATCTTATCATTGACAAAGACAAATTGTCCACTTCTTACTTACACATATGCATGGAATAGCTCAAATACACGAATGAACAAAAGCTCTTTTTCTCTCTAGAGCATAAACAGTTTGTATTGCTATTGAATTTGTCTTGTTATTGATAAATGTTAAATTATCAATTCTCTCAAAAATTTAAGTTAGTAAGAAATGATAAATTTAATCATTTTATAACATAATTCAAACAATAACTAACGAGTTTCCTAGAAGATTTAAGTTGACAAAAAATAATGAATTTAATTATTTAATTATTATTTTAACAGTTTTGTAAGAACACAATTCAAATTCCCAAACTATGACTGGAGGGAGATGGGCTTGAAAGGCCTTTCTTTACAATAAATTTGTAGAGGATGGGTTTGTAATCTAGATTTCAAGGATGGTTTAGACAATAAGGGAAAGAACGGGCTTTAGGCCCAATGGGACAAATTAAAGAGTTGTTTGCAAAAGTAAGACTGAGAATTCCTCCTCGGACGAAATCCAAGGATAGTTTATAATAGTATTTCCTTAAGTTTGGATACAAATATTGATTATCATATACTATTGGCTCTTTTTCTTCCTGAAAAAGCCTCTTCCTTCCTCGTATGTCTTCCCTTCTATTTATACTCTTTTCCTCCTCTTCATCATCTTCCACTTCATGGTTGCAATCCTGATTCCGGATACTTGTCCCATCCATTCTTCCCTAAAGCCCGCTGGGGTTAGGGACCAAGTTCCAAGCTCCATGCTCAGGTCCCATCCTTCCATCTATGCAGTCAGCGTATCAATTACAGAGCTTTTAATGTATGGGCGGTGGTAGCAGCTTTACTTTAGATATTCCACCGCTCTTTCTATTGTCCTCCACGTGTACTGTGTATTCCCGTAGTCATAGGATTCTTTATAACATAACCCGGGGACACTAAACTTCTCTTCCTATGTCCTCGGCTTAACAATCCGAGGACAAATCTACTCCTCGGACGTATTTGGACATTTAGATACTCCAAAATCATTTTGATGTTTTCGGATTTGGGTTTCTAGCCCAAAAGACTTCGTTGGGCTATCCTTGATAAAGTATTGGGCCCAATACCCCTACAATAGCCCCTCGAGATTCTTTATTTCTTCACCTCGGGAGGAAAATAGGATCTCGACTTAAAAACACCTTTTTATCCTGCAGAATCTTGGCAATATTGCTGACGGGAAAATAACTTTTGAATTACTCATCGCGTGTTCCCGATGCTTCGGTATGCGAAACGCCCCCGAATTAATTATTGGCGCCTCTATGTCTCCCACGTTTCAATGATGTGACACATATCCAACGGTTGAGAGCGATTCCTGTGTTGAGGCGGGAATTCGCCCGCTTCAAAACTCCTTCTGATATATAAGTACTAACTTCCTTCAAAATTCTTCACACTACAGTAACCTTATAACGTACCTGCCACACTTGCCATCTTCCCGTACCTTCTCTTTTTATCAAATACCCTGTCCGAGGTGACCGTGCCTTCTTCTTTTTTAAAGTAAGTTCTTCAATACTCTCTCCCCTCCTTATCAGCTCTTTGTTTCTTTTGTTTCTTTCCCTCCCCATCTTTTTCTTTTTTCTCTGTATCTTTCATCCTCGGCGTAGTTCTTTTTAGTTTTCTTCACACCCCCCCTTTTCAAAGATGGGTAGATTTGCGTCCCTGGTGGATTTAAACGAAAAAATAGAGCAGTTCAAGGTTATGTACAAAATCCCCTCGGACGTATCTATTAGGTACTGTAACGAGGAGGAATATTATGTAAAAAGAAAAACGGGAGAAGTTGTAATTCCGATGATTGCGTTCATCGAAGGGGGAATGAAAATTCCCATGGGAACCGTGACTAGGGATTATCTTAGGGCTTTTAGATTAGCTCTCACCCAGTGCGCCCCAAATGTCTTTAGGATTCTAGGTTCCGTAGATGCTTTAAATGAGAAGATGGACCTAGGGCTCACTCAACTGGGTTTATAACCTCCATTACCTAAGCAAAAAAGACGAATATTACCTAAAATCTAGATACCCAGAAGTTAGGCTAATTCAGTGTCTGCCTGAATCTAATAAGGGCCTAAAAAACGACTTCCTGATCGTATCAGGAAATTGGCACGACGGCCTCCCCTGTCCGACAAGGGAAGGGACTCCAGGTGAAGTTTTTTGGCTTCTATATAGAACCCTTAAAACCATTATACTATTATATACATACTATTATTTTTTGTCTTTTTACTTGTTCTTACCCTCCTCTATTTGGATAACTCTACAGATCCACACGCAGCGGATCGTCACCCTAATCTGGTCGATTTCGGACGGTTGGACAGGATCCTTCAAGCCAAGGTATTCGTGCATACAGACGGCCAACTCCGAGCGGCTCATCTGATCCTCGGCTACAATCCGATATCAAAAGCCTTTCAAGCGCCGAAGTGCGTGATCAAAGCCCACGACCCTCGCCTTCCTCGGATTAGCGTTGCCGTTGAAGGTTTTCTGCTACCGGAGGGGACTCCTATTCCTCAAGGCACTTTGGTCACCCAACCAATTCAACCACAACAACTTGTTCCAGTTGGGATTCCCATAGTCCCTTTCCCCACACAATCAGTCCCAGGTGAAGCTGCGTCTTCCCATACTACCGTAAAGGAAGAAGAAGAAGTAGTTGAGGTACCTGATTCCGAGGACGAGTTTGAAGTTTTTAATCAACCTCACTCCCCTGAAGATTCAATTCCCATCCTCGGCACCTCCACACAAGTCTCGCAGGCTACTACTCAAGAACCTGACAATATGGGCATTCAACGTAAGATTAAGCCCAGCCTAAAAGATGTCCTTGAGGGCGCTGACAAAGGCCTTAGAGTCCAAGAACCTCCTAAAGAGGTGCGCCCTCGGACTCAAGAAAAGGGTGCTGACAAAGGCCCTGAAACTAGGCTCCCTCCTCCTCCCCCTCCTTCCCAGACCCAACGCACCAACACAGCTGACCTTAAAAGGAAAAGGGATCAGTCAAAAGGAAAAGAAGTGGTGGAGGCAGGGAAGGGCTCTCTTCCCAAGGAGCCCGAGATTGAAAGGGGTAGTAAGCAGGCCCGGGCCATGCAGACCAGGTCGAAAAAGAGGATCGAACAACAGATGGCCGTGCGCGCCCCTTTGTGGCTTCCTGACATGTCCATGGATGACCAGGCTATCACCTTGGATGCGTCCATCAAAAATTCCGATGAGGGGACAGCTGCATGCGTCGCAGACGCATTGGAGTAGGCGCTTTTACTCCCTGAGGACATGGGTGAACTTAGAAGAAAAAGGGACCATAACGTTTTTATGATTTTGAAGAAAGAGCTTGCAATGGTAAGTTTTGTTCTCTAAACTTTTGCTATATTTTGTTGTTTTTTATATGTATGTATAAGTCTTGTATCTTCGTTCACAGGCCGTTCAATCTGCCCATAGGGCAGAAGAGATTGCCATCAACTCTTATAAATCCCTGAAGACCGAGGAGTCAAGGTGTGAAACCGCCTAGAAGATTTCGGACTTTCAGAAGAAGAAGTTGCAGGAGGTCTCGGCCAAGTTGGTTAAGGCAGAGAGTGAGAAGGCAGGTTTAGAGGCTGACTTAAAAACGACAACTAAACAGGCCGAGGACCAGAGATTAATGCTCCGCCAAGCCGACGACAACCTCTCTGCAGCACGGAGGCTAATTGAGGACCTCAAGAAAGACCTGATCGAGTCCGAGAGGATCAAAGAGGAGGCCATTAAGGGCAAAGAGGAAGCCCTTGAGGAGAAGGAAAGAGCTGAAAAAGCAAAGGAAGAGGCCGAGATCTCAAGGGACCGAGCTGAACAGGAAGGTTACGATGTAGGTGTGAAGGAGATAACGGAAACCTTCAAGGCTCAAGTTCCCGAGGTGTGTAGGCACTACTGCCTTCAAGTGTGGAATGAGGCACTTTCCCAAGCTGGGGTTGAAGCCTTTTCCACTCTTTGGAAAGCAGAAAATGTCTACTATCCTCCTGCAATTCAAGCTTCTACCATTCCTGAAACTGCCCAAGAAGCTGCCCAGGGATCATCTGAGGATAAGAGAGGTGATTTGGCTGAAGACTTAGCTCTTTTTGAAGATGCTCTTAAACAAGTTGATCCAGCACAAGAAAAGGCACTTGAAGACGTACAGCCCTCAAGTGACCTTCAGGAATCTTCAAAGGATGAGTTGGGTGATCAAGCTAATCCAATAACTTTGATAGATGATCCCAAAGGCAAAGGAATTGCCGTTGAGTCCTCGGTTCAGCTTCCATCTCCTCAAGACCCCAAAGGCCCTCTGAAGATTAAGCTGAAACAGTGACTGCTTCTCCATAGTTTTTGCTTGTTGCCTTTCTCTTTTTTATTTTTATTTTATTTTATTTCTAAGTGTAATTTCTAAGTGTAATTGCAAAAGTACTATTGGAATCTCATATAAGCACGAATGTTGTTTTCCTTGTTAGATGATTCTTACTTTTTGCTTTGTTTTGATCATATCACTCCAAAAGTACCATCTTTTTGCTCTTTACTAAAGTTAAAGCCATAACCTGAATTGAAATTGATACTCCAGGAAGGTTTAATATGCCAGGAACTGCATTAAGATGCATTAAGTAATTGATTCTTCATTTTGGATCTCTAGTTGAACTATGTAAAAATAAGGCATATGGTCTTTTGACTTAGGTATGCAAAGATTTGATATTTTGACAAAAAGAAAAGAAATGTTAATTCTTCCCAAGTAAATGATCCGAGGACCAGGCCTAACTAAGGTTCTGTTTAACACTTGGTAAAGAATATCAATTTAGACGAGGTATGTGGTCCGAGGATCCAGGCATACCAAGTTTCAGTTTGATACTTAAATGAAACAGTTGAAATGTTAATTTTCCCAAGTAGATGATCCGAGGACCAGACGTAACTTAGGTTCTGTTTAACACTTGGTAAAGAATATCAATTTAGACGAGGTATGTGGTCCGAGGATCCAGGCATACCAAGCTTCAGTTTGATACTTAGACGAACGAATTGAAATGTTAATTTTCCCAAAGTAGATGATCCGAGGACCAGACGTAACTTAGGTTCTGTTTAACACTTAGTAAAGAATATCAATTTAGACGAGGTATGTGGTCCGAGGATCCAGGCATACCAAGCTTCAGTTTGATACTTAGACGAACGAATTGAAATGTTAATTTCCCAAAGTAGATGATCCGAGGACCAGACGTAACTTAGGTTCTGTTTAACACTTAGTAAAGAATATCAATTTAGACGAGGTATGTGGTCCGAGGATCCAGGCATACCAAGCTTCAGTTTGATACTTAGTTGAACGAAGATAATGAACGTAATGTAGTTCACAACAAAAAACGACCGAAGTGCCTTTTATTTAGTAATAGTACCTTCGTAGATTATTTACATTCCAGGGACGTTGTACAACACGTTCGTCCAAATCTTCCAGATTGTAGGCCCCTATTCCTGCGACCGAAGTAATACGATAAGGTCCTTCCCAATTGGGCCCCAATTTTCCCCACGCAGGATTCTTCGTCGTGCCCAAAACTTTCCTTAATACTAAGTCGCCAGGTCCAAGAGGTCGAAGTTTTACATGAGAATCATACCCTTGCTTGAGCTTATGTTGATAATAAGCTAGTTGAACCATGGCGTTCTCTCGTCGTTCCTCAACTAAGTCTAAGTTTCTCATTAATAGATCATCATTGCTATCTGGAATGAAGGAGCTTTTCTTCAGGTTGGGAACCCAGTTTCTAAGGGTATTACTGCCTCGGCTCCATAAGTCATGGCGAAGGGTGTTTCATCTGTGGATCTTCGTGGTGTAGTTCGATACGTCCACAAGACATGTGGCAGTTCTTCCACCCACCTCCCCTTGGCGTCACCCAACCTCTTTTTGAGTCCGCTCACTATTACTTTGTTGACAGCCTCGGCTTGCCCATTTCCTTGGGGATAAGCCGGAGTGGAATATCTATTCGTGATGCCCAGATCACAACAGTATTTCTGAAAGGCTTTGCTATCAAATTGTAAACCATTATCTAAAATGAGAGTATGAGGGATGCCAAACTTGGTAACGATATTCTTCCATACAAACTTTTTTGCTTCCATGTCTCTGATATTTGATAATGGCTCGGCTTCAACCCATTTGGTGAAATAATCTGTTCCCACGAGGAGCCACCGTCTGTTTCCTGTTGCTTTGGGGAAGGGTCCAACAATGTCCAAGCCCCATTGAGCAAAAGGCCAAGGGCTAGATAGAGGATTCAGGACTCCCCCTAGTTGATGTATATTTGGAGCGAATCTTTGACATTGGTCACACTTCTTCGCATAATCTTGCGCCTCCCTCTGCATATTTGGCCACCAATAGCCCTGAGTAAGGGCTCTGTGAGCTAAAGACCTTCCCCTTGTGTGACTTCCGCAAATCCCTTCGTGTAACTCTTCCAAAAGTAGCTTCGTTGCCTCGGGGTGCATACATAACAAATATGGTCCCGAAAAGGAACGTTTGTATAATTTCTGGTCCTCGGATAACCAGAAACGAGTGGCTTTCCTGCGAACTTTATCTGCTTCAGCTTTTTCTCCAGGCAGGATGTCATTTCTAAGAAATGTTATTATTTGATCCATCCAACTAGGCCCTGTCCTAATTTGAAGAATTCGAGTGGAGTTACCATCCGTCCCAGTGGGTTTCAACAGATCTTCAACAAGGATAACTCGTGGTAGACTTTGTGCCGAGGATGTTGCGAGCGTGGCTAATGAGTCGGCATGGGTATTGCCACATCTGGATACATGTAATAGTAAAAAAGACTCAAATTTAGATTACATATACCTGACCTGGGTTAGGTATTCTCGCATTCTGGAATCCCTTGCTTCTAGCTTCCCTTCTACTTGGCCTACCACCAATAGTGAATCTGAGAACATTTGCACCGTCTTTCCTCCCATTTTATGAACCATGTTCATCCCTGCGAGGACGGCCTCATACTCTGCTTCGTTGTTGGTGGCCGAGAATCCTAATCTCAAAGATTTCTCAAAATTAATTCCCTCTGGGGATATCAAAACTAGTCCTATACCAGATCCCCTCTGATTTGCTGCTCCATCAACATGTACTTTCCATAATGGAGGCTCTTCGCACGAAATCATGCCTACTGACTTTTTACCCATGCCTTCTTCATAGTCTTCTAACGAAGGCTCAGCAAATTCCGCCACAAGGTCCGCGATGACCTGCCCCTTTATAGAGGTGCGAGGCATATATTTGATATCGAAAGCTCCTAGGACAGTTCCCCATTTGGCAATTCTTCCCATATAATCTGCACTTCGCAGAATTGATTTAAGAGGGAGTTGTGTAAGAACAACAACCGTATGAGACTGGAAGTAATGGGGAAGTCTTCGTGTAGCATGTACCACCGCCAAGATAGCTTTTTCCAGTGGCAAATAACTCAACTCGGCCTCATGCAGAGATTTGCTTACATAATAAACCGGTCTCTGGATATTATTGTCATCTTGGATAAGAACCAAACTAACTGCATGGTTAGCCACTGCAATATATGCAAACAGAATTTCATCAACTTCTGGTCGAGACATAACTGGCGGTCGCGAGAGATATTCTTTAAGCTGTTGGAAAGCCATCGCGCACTCCTCGGTCCATTCAAAACCCTTCCATTTATTCAATAATTGAAAGAAAGGTCTGCATTTGTCCGCGGACCGAGATATAAATCGGTTGAGAGCAGTAGTCATACCTGTTAGCCTCTACACTTCTTTAGGATTCCGAGGTGGGTGTAAGCTGTTTATTGCCTTAACCTGAGCAGGATTCACTTCAATTCCCCGGTGAGTCACCATATAACCTAGAAACTTGCCCGATCCCACACCAAAAGAGCATTTAGAGGAATTGAGCCGCAATTTATACTCTCTTAGCCTTTGAAAAGTGTTGCTCAGATCTTCCGGATGTGCAGAAACTTCTTTACTCTTTACCACCATATCGTCCACGTATACCTCAATAGTTTTTCCTAGCTGTGCCTCAAACATTCTCGTCATCATTCTTTGGTAGGTAGCCCCTGCGTTTTTCAAACCAAAGGGCATTACCTTATAATGATAATTTCCCGTAGGAGTGACGAATGCAGTCTTCTCCTGGTCCTCAACGGCCAAAGGTATCTGGTGATAACCTTGGAAAGCATCAAGAAAACTCATCCGAGGATGTCCAACAGTAGCGTCAACCAATTGATCAATTCGAGGCATTGGGAATGAGTCCTTCGGGCAAGCCTTGTTTAAATCTGTGAAGTCTACACAAACTCTCCACTTCCCATTCTTCTTTTTCACCACCACCGTATGGGCTAACCATTCAGGATAAAACACTTCTTTGATAGCACCTGCCTTTTTAAGTTTGAGCACTTCCTCTTTTACGGCTTCGGAATGTTCTTTAGAGGACCTCCGAGGTGGTTGCCTCCTCGGTACCACAGTTGGATTGACCTTTAAATGATGACATATGAAGCTCGGATCAACCCCAGGGGCCTCATACGCATTCCAAGCAAATACATCCATATTTTTCCTTAAAAATAAAATCAGCTCCATCTTCTCTTCCTGTGGCAATTGAACTCCAACCTGAAAGAACTTCTCAGGGTCATTATCTATGAGAATTTTCTCCAATTCTTCATATACCGCTTCATCTACCTTGGCTGCGGCAAGAGACTTTGATTGCTATGCTTCTCCGTTAGCCGAGGCCGAGGAATCTGGCTCTGGTCGACGCAGAATTGCAGCCGTGACACACTGTCGAGCCACAGATTGACTCCCAAGTAATTCCACCACCTGGTCTCCAGAATGAAATTTAACCTTGACATGCAAGGTTGAGGAAACAGCCCCTAACGCATGCAGCCAAGGTCTCGCTACAATAGCCGTATAGGGAGAATAAGCATCGACCACGATGAAATCTATGTCTACCACCTCCGGACCTGATTGCACAGGTAGTCTAATTTGTCCCTTCGGAACGACAGCTCTCCCTTCGAAGCGTATCAAGGGTGAGTCATATGCCATAAGATCTTCAACTCTTAAATTCAAGCCTCTAAATAGGTCAGGGTACATGATATCTGCGCCACTGCCTTGATCAACCATTACCCTCTTTACATCATAGTTCCCTATTCTGAGGGTTACCACTAAGGCATCATCATGAGGCTGGATAGTCCCCATCTTGTCCTCCTCAGAGAAACTTAGGACTGGTAGGATGCTTGCCTTAATCCTCTTCGGCTGATCCCGTGACTCTTCGGCCAATGTTCGAGCCACTGACATTACCCTGAAAGGAGCTGAGCCAGTCCTTCCAGGTGCTGCAAAAATGACATTGATAGTACCTAGAGGAGGTCTCGACGAAGGGCCGTCGTGGTTTGCTACTCCTGATTGGTTTCCTCGCCCATTAGGTTGGTACAGGAACTGCTTCAGCTTTCCCTCCTTAACCAATTGTTCCAAATGATTCCACAAAGTGCGACAATCCTCGGTGGTATGACCCCTCTAAAGAACTTGTTTACATCGACAAAGACAAATTGTCCACCTAGACATGGAATAGATCAAATACACGAATGAAAAAAAGAAGCCCTTTCTCTCTCCACTAGAAAGTACTCTCCACTAAAGTTAATTAATATAGAGAAAAATGCTTCAACCACTAATGAAGTGGAGAAATTCTCTTGTATGTTTGGTTTAGAAGCAGACATGTAATTGTAAACCTAATAACCATCTATCTTTGTTCCAATTTACAAAATATGTGCAAACAGATTAAGAAGAACAACCAAAAAGACAAAAAATCTTCTGCTTGGTTTTTGCGGACCAAAATCATCCATTCACATATATTTACAAATTAAGAAAAGTAGAATAAGTATTTCTTAATCCATTTTGGTGGTTACCATTTAAAAAAAAAAAAATCTATTTTGGTGGTTGTAGCTCAAATTCGATAGCACCATATGCTTGAATACACATAGTAGTTTGAGTATATAGAATCTTTCTCCAAGGATTGTAATTATTCCACTCATCGCACTACAATAAAGTGTAGTTATTTCAACCCTTTTTTATCGAGGGTTTACTAAAATCTGTCGATACAACCTATAAATAAAAATGCAGAGGGCTTTATTACTAAACTTTATTTCAAATGTTATTTGGTCCCTCAAAATAAGTTAAAGCACCCATGAAATAAATGGGAAAAAAAAAACTCACCAGTTTTTTCAGCCAACAACCCTCGGTAAAATATTACAAATTTTTCAGCCCTTGAAAAAAGCCCACAACTAAATTTAAAACTATAGTCGTATTATATAGATTTAAAACAAATTATCTAACAAAACACACAGCTCTTATCACTCTCAGAGCATAGAAATCGCAGAGCTCGACGATCATGAAGGGAGAGGAGATCTCATAGCTCGTCGATCATGGAGATCTCATAGAGCTCGACGATCATCGATTTTGTACGTAATCGCATAGCTCCGATTAGGTACGAGTTCATCTCGATGATCATCGATTTTGTACGTAATCGCAGAGCTCGACGATCACCGTTTCTCAGCTCCGATTAGGTACGAACACAAACCTTAATTTCGTCTTTGATTTTTTTGTTTTTTTGGTTTACCCACACTTTTTCATCAATTTCCCCATGATTTCGTTTCACATTTCGTTTTACTTGTAATGCGATTGATCTAGGGTTTCATTTCTCACTAAAAATTTCCATAACTGTCAAATCAAATGCTAGGTGTTCCTCTTTTCATTGTGATTCCTAAGCTATAGTTCTCGAACCTACTAGAAAATTAAAGAAAAAAGAAAAGAAGAAGAAAGAGTGCGATTATGTGAACTTTAACAGATTGTGTGATTTTTTTAATGCCAACTTTTACCACACTTCATACAGAACTGATCTGAACCTTTGTGTGTCTTTGATTATAGAATTATGTTAATATTGATTCTTTCTTTGTCTCTTTTTGGAATTTTCACAATTTGATGAATTTTTTTTTATTCGAATTTTGTAGAATGTGATTGTGTAATTAGGAGCTTGTTTTTGAGCTAAATTGGATTCAATTTTTGCAGAGAAGTTTACGCGGTTTCGATCGTTGGACCTTTCCCTACTGCTGTGACTAATCTCTTGGATCTCACTAGGTTGTAAGTTCCTTTATCTGTGTGTTGAACGAAATGTGTATCTGTTTATTTGGTTTTGGAGTAATTGGATTTTTTAGTTGCTTTGGATGAATTAGATTTAAGTGTTAGTAGCTAATTTATCAGAAAATGTAGGTGGTATTACAACATTGTAATGAAGTAATGGAATTTTGAAAACTCACACGGTTTGTTTAGGTAAATTCCTTAGGTTTTTTACCTTAGTTTTCCTTCTCTGTTAAATTCAACTATGTGACTGTATTGACTAATAATCATGTGTAGCTTTTGGGTTGGAGTACACATGGTAAGTTTGATCTAGATCAGGTCAAAGTATTTCCCTGTATTAAGAATCGATGTGTGTGCTGTAACTTGCTTTTTTTTTTTTGCATATTTTGTTTGTGTTTTATGTTTATCACAAACAATAGTAGCTTGGTTGAGTATTAGTTTCTCACAGTGCATAATCCAAATGATGATTGAGCAGAAATTTGGTTTATGCTACATTCTGTGTCAAGGTAAGACTGCAAAATACTTCTAGAAAAATCATGGACTACTGTTGGTACTGGACTTGGAGATCTAATCCAATACACAAAGCTTGAGAATTTCTCTGGAGGAAGAAAATTATATTATAGTAATAGTTCCCAAAAGCTGCTTTTCAGTAAAAAGGCTTGCTATTCATGTTTCATCCATCTCATTTTTTGTTCATGCTTCAATTAAAAGGCATACTGAATATTATGATCTCATTGATACATGTTAGATTTTGATATATTCCTTAAATTCAATGTTCACTGAAACCACCATAGCAATAATATGATATATCCAAATGTCAACTTTATATTTTGGTTCTGTTTTCATGAAGAACATTGGGACTTTTTACATTTAAGGTGGTCTGTGAAATTTAAAAATTGGTGCCCAATCTGTTGTTATTGCATTTCTCTTATCAAAAGTTTCATATTGTATCTGTCTTTGTCCTACAGGTTTTTGTTGATCTTGAACCGAACAGGCCGGAGATCATCTCTGCAAACCACCCTTCTAGTATTATATCTCGTTACAAGTTTCCCAACTGCGCTATTCAAAATTTTAAGGTGCTTTGCAACTCTCTATATGTTACATTATTTGCTTTAGATCCTTGTCCTGCTATTAGATTTACTAAAATTGTTAATCTAAATATGCAGAGGACAAATTGGTTGTTGGGTTGCCTTTCTTGCTATTGCAGCAAACCTCTACTTCCCTCAAACCTTTCCAGGTATAAATCTATACTGGACTACAACAAATCAATTTATTCATATGTCCATTGTATAATTGCATTACATTTTAAAATTTTCTGCTCTGATTATGTATTATCTATCTGTGCAGTTTCTCGTTTTCTCCTATTTGTTATTATACCTGATTGGCTGACTGATAGACTGCGAGATGGCATTGTGAGTGGTATCGTTTGTCTAATAATTGGAGTTTCACTAGTTATAACTGAGGTTAGAGGAATTGGAGGATTGGGTAATTGTCAATGTATATTGTTTACTTGAGCTGAATTGTAGCTTAATTTTATAAATAAGTTAACTAGCTATAGACTATAGTATTAAATTGAGCTGGGTTCAGTTTATTTTTTCTGTACTTGGTAATTTGTGGATCATTGATATGTAGATTGTGATGTTTCTAGGATGCATTGAAGAAGAGTGTGTTGGAATTGATAACTACGAGGGGTAGTAAAACCGAGCTTCAACTTGGATTCAGGTTTGAATGTTTTGAAGCATTGGTTTTTGCCAATTGTTATGTTTTAATGGATTTGGTATTGTCATCAAGTTGGAGTTTTTATGTTGGTTTAACTTTTTTTATGGCATCAGGAAACCAGCCGTGGTTATAATTGTTGGTGTCAATGGAGGTGGCAAGACAACATCACTTGGTAAGACATGATATTATAGCGGTTACAAGTTCTTTGCTGAGCTTCAAGATTAAACCCCATTTGTTTTGATGTAATTTTGTAGAACCTTTGGTCAGGAAGCATAGAAACAATGAATTTAACCTTTGGTTTTGTTTTTTAAGCTTCAACTATTATCCACCTTAATCCGAAAATCATATGTTTAATTTCCATGTTCCTTAATCCTTACAGAATGTATAGAGCCACCTTCCAATGTTGCCATCTTGGAATGCATTTATTAATGCTTTGCTTTTGTCCTTCTTCTCCTTAAGGGTCCGTTTGGTTGGAGAGGTAGAAAAGTGGGGGATAAAAATGGTGAGAGAATAGAAAAGTGGAAGGATACCTTGGATGTACAGAATCATTTAAGTTAATACAATCATAAATTTCTCAGCCTTCTTGCTTTGTTGCTCTCTGTTTTCTTCTTTCTCTGATAGTGTACTTTTTATTAACATGTCGGTCATGGTTGCAATTCTAGAATTCGAGTTTGGGTCGTGATTCTAATAGGATTTGGTATATTCTTGTACTTCGTATTTCTATTCTATCACAGTGAATTCTACTGCCAAAAGGGTTTTTCTGTCAAGATATTCCCTTCGTAACCATATTATTGTGTCTCACTTTTCTGCTTCTATTTCTATCTTGCAATATGGTTGTGCACTTTATTCACTGAATTGGAACTTAATTGGCAATGTAATCAAGTTGGCGTAACATTGAGTAACACCAATCAATTGGGAAATTTAGGATATACACATCACGGTTGCTTAAAGATTGTGTTATCATTTCTTGGCCATGGAAGATTACAAAGCAAAACCTGCCAAATCTTTTGTTAGGTTTTTCTTTTTGTTGGCATATTCTGTGTCAAAATTTTCTTGTAATTATCATTCACATACTTTGTATTTTGGTTTTAGTAGGTTGATTTGTAAATTGGTTGAAGTTCAAGTACTGAAAATTGAAGTTTCTGCAAGGAGAACTTCGATTGAGTGAAATTGGATCTTGGTCCTGCGAGTTTGAAACATATCTGGCATTTTAAATTCAGTTGAAGACGTTGCCCAACTTTTGGTCGATCAAAACGGTCAGAACAGCAGAGCAATCAGGTACGAACTTCTCTGTTGTTTCAGCAATTATAGGTCTCATTTCCTATGAAATTAAACCATAATTAACATCTACAAGTTGACAAAAACCTAGCAAATTGTGAGAGCGCGCCAAACACTTGGCCTTTCTCTCTACTTTCTCTCTCTCACCATAGTCAAATACTTGAGAGGAGATCAATTCCTTCTCACCCATCACTACCTTTGGTCCTTTGTGTAATGAGGGTTGTTTGAAGCTTGGGAATCATTGGAGCTGCTACATATTCAACCAAGGAGACTTAGAGATTGCAACTGGAGCTCAATTGTGGATCTGACAACTAGATTAAAGAAAAGACTTAGTAAAGTTAGTTGATAGTAGGAGCTTGGATGACATGAGCATATAGATAGCACTAGGCTTGGAGAGTTTTGTGTGTATCTTGTACTACAACTATTCATTAGAATAGACCATTTTGGTGATTGTGCCGCAGAGAGTTTTTTCCACCCGTTTTGTGGGTTTTCCTCATCAATAACACAACTAGTGTTATTTTTGCCTCTTTGGTATTGTGAATTTAATTTTTGCCTCTTAGTTGAATTCTTTCTTACATCTACCTTTGAGGTTGATGTACTTGGGCTTGTGACTTGTTTGATTAGAGTAATTTGTATTCTTAACTAAGTGTTTTAGGTAGTGAGTAACAAGCCTCCCTGATGGAATTTCTCTATATATTTGTTTACAAAGAGGAGATAGAGAAAGAAAAAGCTCATGAGCGATACATGAGGCTGCAAGAACAAGGAAAAACTGAAAATTAGGGTTCTTAGCTAAGCTGAGCTAATTCCTCCTGAAAATTAGGGTTCTTAGCTATTCATTTTTTATCTGTACTAGGGTTTTTGTTTCTGAGCTGATTTGTTAGTTTCTTGCGCTCTAGTTTTGTTTTTGTTTTTTTTTATTTATTTATTCCAATTTGTCTAATTCTGTAGGTCTTCCATTGTTACCTTCTTCTCAGCTCTCAGCTCGATCGGACGCCAAATCTGAGTTTTTCAATCTGTGTCTAATTCAGGTAATTTTTTTTTTTCATTTCGATACCCTTTTGGTGGAATTGGATTTGTAAAATGCTAAAATGATATATTGGGCAATTTATATTGAGAGTTCGGATCTTTGAACTTGTTAACTTCTTTGTTTGTATTATATGATCTTATATAAATCAGAGTGCAATTCACTTTTTTCTGACTTCATTTATTGTGTAATTAAAGATGGGAGTTTAGTTTGTTTAATAAAATTGAATTCTAATAAGGAGTATGTTGGTTTTTTTTTTCATGATTTTTGAAGATGGGTTTGTTTTTGTTTTGGGTTTTGCAGATTTTTTCTTTCTTTCTTTTGCAGTTTGTGATGCCATTATTGATTCGTATTAGAATTGTTAGCTTAATTACTCATGATGAATGCTTGCTGAGTTGTTAATCTGCATTAGTTTTTAATGTTGCTGTTATGGCCTTCTCTTTGCCAAAAAATGGGAGTTTGGGTTGTTGAACAAAATTGACTTCTACTAAGGGGTATGTTGGTTTTTTTCATGATTTTTGGAGATGGGTTTGTTTTTGTTTTGGGTTTTACAGATTTAAAAAAAAATTATTATTATTATTATTATTATTTTAATTTTTTGTGGTTCATGATGCCATCATTGATTCAATAATAGAATCTTAACTTTAATTACTCAGAATGAATGCTTGTTGAGTTATTACTCTGCATTAGTCTTTAATGTTACTGTTTTGACTTTCTCTTTGCCAAAAAAATGGGAATTTAGGTTGTTGAACAAAATTGACTTCTACTATGGAGTATGTTGGATTTTCCAAGGTTTTGGAGGTGGTTTTGTATTTGTTTTAGGTTTTACATTTTTTTTTTCTTTCTTTTGTGGTTCATGATGCCATCATTGATTCATATTAGAATTGTTAGCTCATAATGAATGTTTGCTGAGTGATCATTCTGCATTAGCTTTTTATGTTACAATTTTGACCTTCTCTTTGCCAAAAAAAAGGGAGTTTAGGTTGTTGAACAAAATTGACTTCTACTAAGAATTATGTTGGTTTTTTCATGATTTTGGAGATGAGTTTGTTGTTGTGTTGGGTTTTAGAGATCTTTTTCTTACTTTTGTGGTTTATGATGCCATAATTGATTCGTATTACAATGTTGGCTTAATTACTCATAATGAATGCTTCCTGAGTTATTACTCTACATTAGTTTTTAATGTTTCTGTTTTGACCTTCTCTTTGCCATGTCTTCTAGTCTTATTTCGACTCTTTCCACCTAAATTTGCTTTTGCAATCATAACAACTATTTTTGTTTCCATTTCCAGCTGTGATTATCCATGAATGATGTTCGGTTGTTTTTATAATATGAAAGTGCTTTTCATTCAAAGCAGTGCTTTTATGTTAGCTCAACTTGTAGCTTGTCCTGCTTGGCAAAGAGAGTACAACAAAAATAGAGCGTGTGGTAGGAGGAGTGCAAGTATTGTAAAGTGGAAAAAGGATATAGATGATACCCTTTTGTGTTAAATTTTATTTCTTATCCTCCCTTTTTGTAAAGTGGAAAAAGGACATTGAGGTGTGTATAGGTTGAGGAATTTTGAGGTAGTATTTGCTTCACGCATGTTTATATATGTTAACTTATAAGCTTGGTTGTTATACTTGGTGAAAGTTTGTAATTGTTTACGCAAACCTTCTTTTAGAATGTTGATGGCCTATTTATTATGGCTTATAATTTGGATTGTGGAATCATAAAATGGATACTGTTAGTTATGGATTTTAGAGTTTTAGGATAATATAATGCATTTGAGCTATTTATTTATGACTGCGATTGTGTATAATCTTAGAATTTTATCAATTGCTTGTCATTTTTAAGGGCATGAATTTTTATCAAGTTCAAACTAGAAAAATTTTAAAGCAAAGATGATGGTATGTCGGGGGATGTGAGTGCCAAATTGATGGCAGTGAGGAAGGAGATATGTGTGTGTGAGGGACTTTGGTCTTGTATTCCAATGGCTTTAATGGAGGATTTTGATGGGTCAAAGTAAAAACACTATATAGTAAGGGTAGACACTGACCCCAAAAAAAATACAAAGTACGCCTCATGTAACTGTACCATTAACGGCTGCCCACCTTATTAGGTTGTATTGCATTAAGAAACTGAGTCCTGGATTTTTCAAATTTATTGCTATTGAATGTATTTTAGGTTGCTTTCTTTAATTAGCCAAAGGCATTAGTTCATTAAAGTGGAATGTAATGCAAATTATATTGTTTTTCCTTTTCTCAGCTCAAGCTGGATGTGAGAACTGAATCCTGAATTTTAGCTGATTAGCTCTACTAGTTAGGTGGTCTTCACATTGAAAAATATATAAAGAAAAGTATAAAAAAGTAGAGAAGGAAAAGTACCTACCGTTTGTTGAGATTGAACTATAGTTAATATTCATGAATTACTTTAATGCCCGTACTTTTCTTCTTTCTTAACAGTGTAGTAATGTATTATAGCTCAATCAGAGAACTTTAGCACTTTTGTTTCTCAAAATGACAAAAAAAAAAAAAACTTTAGCACTTTTTCCTTTTTTTTTTATAAATGCAAACCTTAGCACTTAAGCATATTAAATAATCCTAGTAATTGCCTTGTGGTTGTGTTCAAAGTGTAAATTCAGCCAATCACATTATGCCAATCACATTATGCTCATGTTGTTATTTTTATGAATTCCATTGTAATTTACATTATTTCATTAATATGGGTTTTTATATTTTTATCATTCCATAAATATAAAACTATTATGTTAATATGAGATAATTGTTAAATGCTACTCGTACAAATGGCCAACCTTGATTAGTTTGTCGAGGCTCCCTCTTTACTAATATCCAATGTCAATATATGATCGACATTTATTCCTCATTTGATCACCTTAAGGGTCTACCATTATAATAAACTTTCATCTGAGTAGGAGCCACGTTAGAGTCCTTCCATAGTATCCCATATGCCTTTTGGGATATGATTTTACAAATTCTCTTTTGTAACGCACAACTGAAATTATGACCTTTTTTATTTCAAAATCGTAGAAACAGTCACTTGCACCTTGCTTCATTTATAGTGAGGAAATTTTGTTTATACAAATGAATATGAATTGGATGCCTCCTCTAGTTGACAATAAGCTTTTATCTATTGTATTATATAATGTCTCAAACTCTACATTGAAATATTCTTTTATGCAGGTTTTTCCATTGGATTTAGTACTCTTTTCCGGTTGAGGACAACTTAAGGTGTGTCTCTCATTGAAGATTTTTAAAAACTTTTAATTCAACTTTAGATGGAACGGAATTGGGTAAAGCTCAGGAATAGAGCTCTTCCCGATTATAGACAAGGAATTAAAGACTTCCTTGATTTTGCATTTGAGCATACAACAATGGGGGATAAAATTTATTGTCCGTGTAAAAAATGCAATAACTACTTTGCAAAGACTAGAGATGATGTTGAGGCTGATTTGCTTACTATTGGTATTCTCCGAAGTTATACTCGTTGGTTTAGACATGGTGAGGAGAGACATTTTCAAACATGTGATAGTTTAGATAGTGATGATGAGTCAGATGGGGATGGCTTGAGTGAGATGGTAGAAGATTATTATGCAGCCTTTAATGCAGCCAGTAATGTAGTTGGAGATTCGAGTGGCGATGGTACTCCTGAAGAGCCTAATGATGATGCAGCTAACTTTTTTCTAAAACTAGGGGATAACGAGCAGAAACTTTTTCAAGATTGCAAGTATACAAAACTGTCTTTCATTGTGAAGTTACTTCATATTAAATGCCTTAGTGGTTGGACAAACAAATCGTTTACTCTATTGCTTCAATTGTTGAATGATGCGCTTTCTAAAGTTATTGTAGAGTTGCCAAATTCATTATATGAGGCAAAGAAGATGATTCGGGATTTGGGTCTTGATTATGTGAAGATAGATGCTTGTGAAAGTAATTGTATGTTGTATTGGAAGGAAAATTCCAACAGAAGTGAGTGTCAAGTTTGTGGCCTCTCAAGATGGAAATCAAGTGAAGGGAGCGTAAGGGGTAAAAAAGTCCCTCACAAGGTATTGCGTTATTTCCCAATAACACAAAGGCTCAAGAGGTTTTTCTTGTCAAAAAAGACAGCCTCCTACATGACTTGGCATCATGATAAGCGTGTTGATGATGGTCTATTAAGACATCCAGCTGACTCTAAGGCATGGAAAATTTTTGATGAGATACACGAGTCATTTTCTTCTGAGAAGCGCAATGTTAGGTTGGGTTTAGCAAGTGATGGGTTTAATCCATATGGAAACATGAGCACCACTCATAGCACATGGCCCATTGTCCTTGTTCCGTATAATTTACCACCGTGGATGTGTATGAAGCAATCTTATTTTATGCTAGCATTGCTCATTCCAGGACCGAAAGGTCTGGGAATTAAAATTGATATTTATTTGCAACCATTAATTGATGAGCTGAACAAATTATGGGAAGTTGGTGTTACTACTTTTGACTCCTCTAGAAATCAAAATTTCAATATGCGTGCAGCAGTTTTATGGACAATTAATGACTTCCCAGCATATAGGATTCTTTCTGGTTGGAATACAATGGGTGCTTTGGCATGTCCTTCTTGTCATAATGAAACAAGTTCTTCCTATTTGCAAAATGGAAGAAAGTTTTGTTTCATGGGGCATTGACGCTTCTTGCCAATCAAGCATAGATGGAGATTGGAATCTAAGAAATTTGATGGTAAGAAAGAGATTGGTTTATCCCCTAAACAACTATCTGGAGATGATGTGCTTAGTCAATTATGTGATCTTGAATTCTTGATATTTAGGAACGGTGCGAAGAAGAGAAAACATGATGAGTTAAATGAAAAAGATAATTGGTTGAAGAAGAGTATATTTTTCAAATTACCATATTGGAGAACCTTATTATTGAGAAATAATTTAGATGTTATGCACATTGAGAAGAATTTGTGTGATAGTATAATCGGGACATTGATGAGTACTAAGAAAAAAACAAAAGATAACTTGAATTCTCGTCTTGATCTAAAATCCATGGGCATTAGGGAGGAACTACATCCAATATCGTGTGGGGAATATTTAAAGCTCCCATCTGCATGTTATACTTTATCTGTCGACGAGCAAAGAGATTTTTGTGGATTCTTAAAGGAGGTAAAGTTTCCTGATGGTTATTCCTCAAACATTGCTAGATGTGTGAATCTAAAAGACCGGAAGATATCTGGACTTAAGAGCCATGATTGCCATATCTTATTAGAGACCTTACTTCCTTTAGCAATTGATGGATTGCTGCCAGAAGAAGTGTCTGCAAAAGTGTCTAAACCACTAATTGTGCTGAGTAATTTTTTTAAAGCACTTTGCTCAAAGGTGCTAAGTGTGGATGACTTGGAGAAAATGGAATCTCAAATTTCAATAGCACTTTGTCAGTTGGAAATGATATTCCCTCCATCATTTTTTGATGTTATGATGCATTTACCTATTCACCTAGCTGGTGAAGCTATGATTGCTGGACCTGTCCAATATAGGTGGATGTACCCGATAGAAAGATACTTGCAAACACTAAAGAATTATGTTCGTAATCCTGCCTATCCAGAGGGTTCTATTGCAGAAGGGTATTTGATAGATGAATGCTTGACATTTTGCTCAAGATACTTTCATGGTATTGAGACTCGATTTAATCGAGTTGAACGAAATTGGGATGGAGATCGTTTACAGCCATATGAAGGATTGCCCATTTTTTCTCCAAGTGGTCGTGCTTTAGGTAGGGGATATGTCTCACGTCAACTTAGTCAAGAAGAGTGGATGCAAGCACATTTATATGTCTTGAAAAACTGCGATGAAGTGCTCCCATATATTGAGTAAGTTGAAATGTAGTTAATATTAATTTCTCATAGAGTTCACTTTCTTCTTAAACTTCTAAGTTGTTTACAATGTAATTGCATCTTTTGTTATCTAGGGAGCACAAGTACATGATTCAACAAGCAAGTGTTAAGAATGTAGAGAATCGACATAAAAAACAGTTTCGAGAGTGGTTTGAAAGTCACGTAAGTTCTATCTATATGGAAATTATTATAATTGTTCTATATGTTTAATTTGAGTCAATTATAATGATGTATTGATTTTGAACTTGTTTTGAATAGATTACTCAATTATATGATGAAAGGAAAGTGAGCAAGCAACTCTTTGATTTGGCTCGTGGACCATTAGAAAAAGTTGTATGTTATAATGGGTATATTGTCAATGGTTTTAGATTTCGAAAAAATGAAGTCGATTGTAGCAGAAGAACTCAAAGTTATGGAGTCTTGGTAAAAGGAGATGCAAGTACGGGCAATCGTGATTATTACGGTGTTTTAATTGATATCATTGAGTTACACTACATGGGAGGCAATAAAATTGCAATGTTTAAATGTGAATGGAGGGATGTTGACCATTGTGGTAGAGGAATTATGGTTGACAAGTATGGCCGAACTCTTGTGAATGTAACACGTTCATTAAAGAGTAATGAACCTTTCGTGTTAGCATGCCAAGCCGAGCAAGTATTTTATGTGAAAAGCATAAGGAATCCTCAGTGCCATTTTGTTATAAAAACAGAACCTCGAAATTATTACAATATGCCATCTCCAAAGGAGGAAAATGATGATGATGAAGAAGATGATGATCAAGAGCCATACCAACAGAATGATTCACATGGGCATCAAATGGGTTTCACAAGTATTGATGATCAAGATGATGCTATTATTTCATTAGATAGGGTGGACATACCTAGCAGACTTGTGGATATGGATGATGTTGATATGAATGATGTTGATATGAATTAATGAGATTAAACATTTCAAAATGATTGTAATTTATTTACTTGAAAGTTATGTTCTTGACTTATCTAGATAGTTACATGTTCATTTGTTTTATATCGTGTATTTATGTATATGTTTCATTTATATGGTAATATGCGTGTATTGACTAAACTAATTAAATATGCATATGATAAATAGTGCTAACATATATTGGATTGATCAAAGTAAGGGGATTCTATTAATGGCAAACGAAGGTAGCAAAGGAGGAGTTGACACAAGTGGTGCTAATGGAAGTAGAAATAATCTGACTCATCAAGGTAAGTTTTAAATTATGCTTTCAAGTTTTTTAATACTATATTGAAGATACTATTCTAGTAAGTTGAGGTGATCTTTATTTTTATTTTTCTCCCCATAGGGAAGAAGAAAGGGCGTGGGCCTACTCGGAATCTTAAACTGGCCAAAGAGTTCAAGGGAGGGGAAAGATATGAGATTGATTGGTTGAATGGAAGACCTGTAGGGCCTCATTCTCGTGATTTAATAAATGAATGTACAACACTTGTTAGGGCACAACAAAATGTACCTCTAAAGTTCACAGATTGGAAAAAAGTACCATACATCAACAAGAGGAAGCTTTTTGATAAAGTATTGGTAAGTAGTATAATAAAATCTAGTAGCAGCTTCTATGATTTTTTTATTTGTGTATTTATGTTTAATTCTATTGTAGGAGTATTTCAAAGTTGAGGGTCGAGAGCAAGAGGTTTGGCGACAAATGGGTAGCTCTTACTCAAATTATCGTGACTCCCTAAAAAAAAAGTGGTTTAAGCCATATGGTGAAGCAATTGAAGAGGCACGAGCAAATGTTCCACCCGGACTCGAGAAGGATGATTGGAATTGTCTCGTGGATTTGTGGAGCCAGAAAGATTATATGGTACCATTACAAAGAATTTTTTATCAAATTTATTCTTAACTATTGTCTTGTGGATTTGTTAGTTTATGGGACTGACTTATCATTCTTAAATGTAGGACTTGTGTTTGAAAAACAAGGAAAATCGGGACAAAAACGATATTATTCACACTTCTGGTTCAAAAAGTTTCCAACAACGTAGAGCGGAAGAGGTATATCTAAGCAAAATGCTTACTATCCACAATTCCAAATATAATTGTTAGTTTCATATATGGGGTGTGATTGTTGTTACTTTCATTAGTTAGCAAAGCCATTTTTATTTCTCACTATTCTATTTGTTTTTTCAAATGGTAGAAAGAGAAGACAGGTCATAGCCCTAATAAAATTGAATTATTTGACATCACCCATGTGCAAGCTAATGGGCAAGCAGTAAATGAATCAACACAAGATGCATTGGTATGAAATCTTCTAATTATATTAATATAGATAGTATATTTTTATGTGGTTTTGTTGCAAGTTACTTTTCTTTTTAGGTGGCATTGAGGAATCTTACTACTCAAGTGAATGAGGGGGCATTGCAAATATCTCAAGATCAAATGTTTGTGGAGGTGTTTGGACCTGAGCGTCATGGACGAGTTCGTGGCTATGGGGCTGGAGTCACTCCTACCATGTTATGGGGTTCCTCCTCATCTAGAATGTATGATCTTGAGAAGAGACTCCAAGAATCTGAACAAAAACGCTTAGAATCTAAACACAAACGAATAGAGGCTGATGCAGAGTTGAAAGGAGAAGTAAAGCACCTCAAAAGCATGCTCGAACAACAAGCTATTCAAATGGTAGAACAAAGAAGACATTTTGAGGAACAACAAGCTAGTCAAATGGCTGAACAAAGAGCACATTATGACAATATGATGATGCGGATGTTCAGTTATATCACCTCGCAATCAGCCCAATCTAGTAGTGATCACTAAGGTATGAAGATTAACTCAAGCTAGTGACTGTTTTAGTACTATTGGATAAATTTGGATTGACTTGTTGAGTTGTTTACACTGAGTTGTTATATATATTTCCTTATTGGGGTTTGAGACTTTAAGTCATGATAAATTGTATCTCTTGTAGTCTAAATTACCTATTATTACAAAAGTTAAAACTATTAAAATATGATAAATTTAATTATTTAATTACATAATTCTAAATTCTAACATCATCATTAATTTTTTTATTAGTCAATAGATTTTTGCTTAGTTTCATGATAATTAGCTTGATTATGTGAATTAGTGATTTATCTCTCATGGGTTTTCTTGGGAATTTAAGGTCCCAAAGAAATTTTTCCTTGATTGTTTTTGAGATTCCATTGATTTGGATGATGTTGTTTCATGAATCTTCGGAAGGTTAACCATGTCTGTTTAGTTAAGTTATTGGGAAATTGTTTCTTTCATTGAAAGTTTACTTGCTTTTCCAGATAAGAATTATTGTTGAACCAAAGGCAAACCTGGGAAAATCTTGAGACATTGGAATTGAATGTGTAGGCAAAGCGGCTGTAAATTGGAACTTAATTTGTTCGTATGCTCCTAATAGAAAAACGCTTGGCCTCCCTTTTATTTTGATTTGTGCATAATGTTAAAACATGCTTCTATTCTTGTTGAGACAGGATTCTTATTTGTGTAAATTTATCTTATAAATATTCTGGCCCTTTAGATTTTGGTCCTGTAATTGGTTAAAGATAATTTAATGTGAAGGATTTTTCTGATAGGTCCCTTGCTTGAATGGGGCAAAATTATTTGTGATTGTAAATTCCTAAATTAATGTCACATAAAAATGCTTGTTGATGTTAATGGTCCTCCCATTTTGAGGAAGCTCCTCCGTTGATGAGTGATCTCATATCCTATTGCCTTGTGGAGCAGCGTTGCTGCCATTACCTCTTGGGACTGGCCAGGAGACATACGTCACTTTAACAACATTTTGTTTTGATTTTTTTTTTTTTTGGTTCTGTTTATTTTTATTGTCTGAATACCTATATCAAAAAGATGATAAAGATAAATTCAAATCTAATGCGTGGATGATGATCAAGTTATTTACAGGCTTTTGCTTAAAATTTAAAACTTGCCTTGTCCTTTGGAATATTTTGTAGCACATAGTTACTATTGTTAGTTCATATGTGTAATATCTAGAAACTTATGTGAACAGTATATTTTCTATTCCAGCTGATGAGCAAATGCAAGAAAGCGTACTTGCTGGCAGAGGAGTCATGTTTTACCGATTATTGGAAGCTGTACATTTTGTTTAGGTTAGAATGGTTATGACAAATAATGATGTTCCTGTTGGTAAATTATGATTGTTTGTTTGGTTGTGTGCATATATGATAACATATATAACTATTAAAATTAACTTTTGAATAGTTTTTGAATTACAAGGGAAAGTATGATAGTAATTATTTGACTTAAAAAAATTTTGAATAGTTTTTGATGATTATAAAGGAAAGTTGATTAGTTAAAGAGTTTTGTAGTGATGTTGTCAAGTTCTTTCCAATATGGCTCACAAGCAATTGATAGTTTTACAGGTTCCTCCTGGGCTGGACAGCAAGGCTAGCACAACCATAAACAAGGGGAGGATATACATATCCAAGACCAGCACACAAAACGTCTTAGATTCATACCTTTATAAGAATCATTGAGGGATTTGTGTAGTTTTTGATTCTGCTAAACTGATAAGTGATAGGCCTAGACCTGTGTGTCTGTTAAAGCTATGGTATATTAAAATTTTTCGGGGGGATTTTATAGATGCTTCTCTCCCCTAATGATTGTTTGATCATACAGGATTGTTGATACTTTTCACTCTGTGTATTTGGGTTCTTGTGCAATCCTTTAATTTCTTGTTTTAAGCTTTCTTAATCAATTGCCAGGTTTATAGTTGACATCAATTTGCCACCACTTGCTACCATGTCTAACTTCATGAATGTATATATATATATATATATATATAGAGTGCATGATTGTGTTTTTTTTTTTAAATAAAATAAAATCTTATTTTGAGGGTCAAGAGACCCCTTAAATAACCTTATTTATCAAGGGTTGTAAGTATAAATCTTTTAAACTTTGGTTAAAGGTTATTTAAGGGCCTCTTGACCCTCAAAATAAGATTAGAGCACTTGTTTTGAGGGGCACGAAGGCTCTCAAAATTTCTTTTTCGACGGTATATGTTTCAAAGGTTATCAAGGGTCGGTTGGACTCTTAAAATAACTTCTTTCAAGGTTTTTTAATACTTTTTTTAGGGGTTTTGACCCTTGAAAAAAGTCTAATTTGTTGTAGTGTCGTACATGACTATTAGCCCCATAAACCATCCAATCAATAAAGTAAAGAAACATATTAACTCAATTCGACTACCTCCATCCATAAGAACTCAATCCTTTCTATCACATCGGAAACCAAAGAAGATAATCAGGAATATATTGATTGGAGTATGAGCCCAAAGAGATTTAATGTAAACCTAACAATGATGGTATGGTGGTAAATAGGATCACATTTAGCTATAGGGCTAACGTATGATAATATGAACATGGAACTTATTCTATTTGTTGTCCGTGAAACATTATATGATTAATTGTTAGCTATTTGAAGAGTTTTGGACACCCACATTAATACGTTCACACAAAAAGGTTATAATATTGTTACAAAAAGTGCTTCAAAATCCTAAATCTCAATTTTTGATATGATCGGGAGCATACAATTTTTTTTTTTTTTTTTCACAAATAGAGTTCCACATTTCATTCTAATTATGTCTGTAACATTACCTGGAACAATATTTCGGCTGTCCACTTGCTAATGTTGCACATGTCATAATCTAAATCCACAAGCTTGTAGAACTAGAAAGCTCTTTAAGCCACCAATTTGGTCTAATTGTAAGAATAATAAAACAAAAACTACAAGAAATGAGAACCCTCTACATCTTGCAAAGTTGGGTGGAATCAATGCTGGACCTCATTCCTTATGCTATAGTATAGATTGCTGACAATTACAAAAACCCATTGACGGATCAAAACAAATTATTTCACCCTTAAAGGAATCCAGGGCATAGATTGCTGACAATTACAAAAACCCATTGACGGATCAAAACAAATTATTTCACCCTTAAAGGAATCCAGGGCATAGATTGCTGACAATTACAAAAACCCATTGACGGATCAAAACAAATTATTTCACCCTTAAAGGAATCCAGGGCATAGAATCGTGTACACCCACCCATCCATGATCCGTCTCTTCAATAATATTAAACAAAAAGAAAAAATATACTCTCTCCCATTCACCTCAAAGCAAAATTAAAAAGAAAAAAAAATGGAAAAAGAAAAAGAAAGACTACTTTCTTCTTCCATGCATATAAATACCCTACTTCATATATTGTTAAACAGGTACTCACACATATATTCAACCCTTTTACTTAGTAGAATAGGTCCAGTGTCCTACTTTGAAAAGGGTATTGATACATAGTCTTAGAATTACAATGATAGGGTGGCAAGATGTTTACAAAGTTGTGGTTGCCATGGCACCACTCTATGTTGCACTGATTTTAGGGTATGGTTCCGTCAGGTCGTGGAAAATATTTACTCGTGATCAATGTGATGCAGTGAACCGGTTTGTTTGCTTTTTCACTCTCCCACTCTTCACCTTTGAGTTCACAGCCAATGCTGATCCTTTCAAATGGAACTTTCTATTCATTGGTGCTGATGCCATTTCCAAGTTCATTATAGTTGTGGTGCTTGCCATTTGGGCCAAGTGCAGTAGCAAAGGAAGCTATCGTTGGTCTATAACTAGCTTCTCTTTGTGTACTTTAACTAATTCTCTTGTTGTAGGGGTGCCTTTACTAAAGGCTATGTATGGTCAAAATGCTGTGGATCTGGTTGTTCAATCATCTATTGTCCAGGCAATCATATGGCTCACCCTTCTCTTGTTCGTCTTGGAATTTCGACGAACTGGGATTAATTTTTCTGCCGACGAAAGTATAAAAAATTCTCAAGTTCAATCTGCGGTTGAATCGGGAAAAGATTTAGAGGGAAGCACAGAGACTGTCGCGAGTACTGGTCCGTCTTTCTGGTATTTGATGAGGACGGTATGGTTGAAGCTAGCAATGAATCCAAACTCCTATGCTTGTATTGTAGGCATTACTTGGGCTTTTATTGCAAATAGGTATGTCGTAAATAGTTCTTTTAAACGTGAGCATTTATTCAATATTTTAGGATTACAAATACGTGTTACTCTCTTCTTTTATATAATCATAAATTCTATTAATTAAATTTATTGTGAGATCTACTATTTATATAAGAGGAAGAAAAATATTATATCACTATACTTTTTAAAAACCTATTTTTGATTGAAAGCTATGTTATGGTTTAATAGGGACGATAATTATTAATACTAGAGGTTTTCTCTTCAAATGTTTGTAGGTGGCATATTAAGATGCCTAGCATCTTGGAGGGATCTATATTGATCATGTCAAAGGCAGGGACAGGCACTGCCATGTTCAGCATGGGTAAGATTAATTTTTATTTTTAACCATTTAACTCTTTTGTAATATTTTCTAAAAATTGATAGAAGAATTATTATTCTCTACAAAAACTGCATTTATAATGGATTAAATCTCAAACTCCTTACATGAATAAGAAGAGAAATTCCACTGAGTTGGAAGATTATTAATCATTTCACTGTTTATAATTGCGTGTCATTATTATGCGGAAAAAAAAGATTAGAAAAATTATATGAATAATTTTATTTATTATTGGTCAAAAAGCTCGGTGGTATTAATAGGTTGAAATTACTAGAGAAAAAAGTTTACTAAAATTCATCGGAGTTCATTGACACAATTTTTTAATTTAATAACTTAGATAAAAAGAAAAATGGTATTATTGGTTGGATATTTATAATTATGGATAGATTTAATCATCAACTATTTGGGGACATAAAATTTGTTTTTTAAAATATTGAGATGATATATTGTTAATGATGTGATATTAATAGTAGATTTCGAATGGGTTTTAGTTAGCTCAACTGGTAAAAATTCTGATAGTTGAATAATAGATCTGGGGTTCAATTCCCGTCTATATTGTCTTGGTTTAATGATAAAAAATTATCTTTGAAAGCCGACGCTATAGGTTGAATCTCTCTCTCTCTATATATATAACTCCAGATTGACCAATACACACCTACATAATATATCATTTTATGGGGGTTTAATCATTATGTGCAGGGATCTTCATGGCACTCCAAGAAAAGCTGATTGTTTGTGGCCCAAGCCTCACTCTGTTTGGGATGCTTTTGAGGTTTATTGCTGGACCAGCCACCATGGCTATCGGCTCTTACGCTGTGGGTTTGCATGGTGACGCTTTACGAGTCGCCATCATTCAGGTAATCTTTTTTATTTATTTTTTTTTTTTTTTTATATATGTGACTTGGTCATTGGAATATATTAATCTTAGTATATTTCCCCAAGTGATGCTATTAATTACCTCCATTTAATTAGGTTTAGGGCATATCTTTATTAAAGAAAAGAAGAAGAGGAAGATAATTGGTGTAACCATATACTTAAAATAGCACCAAGAGTATAACACGTCGAAGATTGAACGGATTCAACAACTTAAGTTTTATATGCTGGATTTCAGCCACTCAATTTGTGTTCTTTTAGTTTTAGATGTTGAAAAGGATAAAGAGAGAATAACCTGCTTGGTGTAGGAAAGTGCTTAATCGAATTCATGACGTTTTTCTTATTTAAAAAAACATTTAAAGAATTTTATTTTTTGGCCACTAATCTTTGTAGTCAAAGTGATATCCCTTTTCATTAAGGGATCTTGAGATTAGTCTCAAACCTCAATTTTGGAGGGTTTCAATTTTTTAATAGACTGCTACTTTTTAAAGTTGTTTAAGTGTGCGTTTGAATTAGCTCTTTAATAAAAATTGATAGAAGTAAAATTATGACAAAAATTAGTTATTCCTAAAAATGAGGTTTAAAAAAAAAAAAATAGAAACAGCCTCAAAATTTTGAAAAAAGCTTAAAAAAATATTGATGATAGGATTTCAGTCAGTTTTTGATGGAAACTTGTGAGGTTTTGAAAATTGAAATGCATTTTAATTAGGAAAATTGAATAAAAGAAAAGAGTAATAATATACTGTTTATGTGTGAGAAATGATTAAAAACAGTGTGTAAAAGTTTGATTAAGTCATTGTTCGACAATATGGCCATTAGGATAGATCCCAATAACCAACAATAACCAAAAATAGGAAAAGAAAGACTGGACTAAGATGTTTTACAAAATTATATATGTAACAAAAGAATAATACATAATACGTAGTCTCTTGTCACTACCCTAGTATAATATTAAATTATGTCAAACCTAAGTACATAAACTATTTATTACGAAGTCAAAGACTGACTATTTTGTTAATTTTATTTATTTATTTTTGCGAACACTATTTTGTAAAATTTGGTAGTCAAGTTAGAAGCTTGCATGGATGCATCAGCATCTTGAAAGGGGGGAGAATTAAGAATGTTATTAAGTGATCCAGCTCTACGTGTTATTCATGTCATGACTCATGGGAGAGTAAAACAGACTCACCCAAGAATGGAGGATAGATTTTATTAAAAAGCTTCAAACTGTGGTGTAGCTTGTTGTCAGCAATTATAGTAAGCGAGTTGAACATAATTGAGATATTAAAACTTTGTTAATTTATTTTCTTATCAAGCTCAAGTAACAGTCTATATTATCTGCTTCTCAAAAAAAAAAAAAAAAAAAAAAAAAAAAAACAGTCTAAATCTAACATATTTCTAATAATATTTACTCCATTGCACAACCATATTATATCCAGCTTCTTCTTCTTTTTGTTTTGTTTTTTATGTTTTTTTTTTTTTTTTTATCAAAATAATTCAGTATTATAATAAAAGGGAAATTTAGATTTTTTTTCCTTGAGAGAATTTCAATTTATGGCGTCCGTTCTTAATGATAGCTCCCTGTCTATCATTAGACCATAACACCAATTAGTTTTTCGTATAGGCGAGAATTGAATGTCAGATCTCTTGTTCAATCATAAAAAATTTTATCAGTTGAGCTAACTGGAATCCCAGATCTCTTACACCTTGTTTCTCCTAATAAAGAAAAGCAAGCTATATGTCACTTACTTACAAAACTGTTAACTAATATATAAATTCTTTTTTGATTATACTAAAATCAATGCACTAATTAGGCATCACTTTAAAAAATTAATGTACTGATTAGGCATCACTTTAAGCTAGGAATTCCTCCATTAAATCTCGATGCCTTTACAGTATAAAACAGCAAGAAGACAGCTCTAAATTGACAAGTAGGATATTTTACTTTAAATTATATATCCTCTGAACGCTAAATTGTTCCTAGGCCACTACTTTGGTGAAGTAATATATCTTTCATTATTCTATGATGTTACAGGCAGCACTGCCACAATCCATTACGTCCTTCATCTTTGCTAAAGAGTATGGATTGCATGCAGAAGTACTCAGCACCGCGTAAGTTGTCCAAAAGGGCGAGCACTGCTCTCAGAAAATATAATGCAAATTATTATTATTATTATTTTTTATAGAACAAAAGTAATGACAATGACACACTCTTTATTATGCACTTACTATACACATATATACTGTTACATGAATTGAAATCATGTTTTTAAAACACAATTGCAATTAAAATTGTGAAATCTTATTTTTTGCAATTAAAATTGTGAGACTTATTTTGAAAATAAGATTTCACAATTTTAACTGAAATTGTGTATTAAAAATACAATTTCAAAAGGAAGTGTATAATAGTGAGTGTGTAATAAGATTTTTTTTAATAAAATATATAATGTAGCAGTATATTTTGCTTCACATAAAATATACAGAAATGAGACCATTTGTTACACGTGTCATGATCAGAGAAGTCCCACATGATTCTAAATGAAAATTTTGTAATAATCTTTGTAAGAAAAAGATTTCTTGCACCAAAAATCTTTAAATAGAAGCCTTAAATTGATTTATAGAAATTAAACTGAGACTCTTATATTAATTTTTTTCTCAGAAAGAAAAAAAGAGACTCTTATATTAATTTTTTTCCATTATTTATTTGCAGAGTGATCTTCGGCACGTTTGTTTCGCTACCGGTGTTGATCGCTTATTATGCAATTTTAGAGTTTATACATTGATACCCCCTCATTGAGACTAATAATGAAAAAATAAGGGGAGCAACAAAGGGATATCTAGCACTGTTGTTTAATTTTTATTTTTCCTACCTTTGTTCTTTTAAATTTAAGTATCTATTTTGAAAATACTGAAACTCAATTAGTCTAATTATTGTTGCCAAGAACTATTTCTTATAATCTTAGACACTGTAATCCTAATGTCATCATGCCATGAATACAGAAAAAATCTAAAACTGATCAGTATTGAGTGGTTGCCAAGTTCCATGACTATACATAAGTACACATCCAACTGTATTGAATATTAATGTCACCACTTTAAGTTAATTGAATAATGGAAAATGAAACTTAAAGAAAATTTTTAGAAGTACTACAAATTTCAAAAATGTATGCATAACTTGCATTCTAATAAGAACTTGCTGGAATATGAATATGAACCGTGGAAAAGTAAGAATGGTGAATGGGAATATAGTAGTTGTTGTAGGCCACTTCAAGGGGGCCTAAACCTCTACAGAGAAAGAGATAGATTAAGAGAGAGATGCACTAAACAAATGATTTATTCTTCATTATCCAAAATGCTATGGATTACAAGTATTTATACAAGTTCTTCTGCCAAATAACCAACTAACAACTTGTAACTAACTTAACTCAACTTGTTGCAATCCTACAACTAACTAAGTAAGTATGCATTTCAACGTTTGCGTTTTCCTTTTTTTTTTTTTTTAAATTATCGAGAACAGTGTTTTCACGTGGGATGTTGTTTTTCAGTTTGTCCCGTGCACTGTGCATGGGACCCACTACCTCTTTGACTAGTAAAGTTTGCACTGAAATGTGTCACACCAGTGGGTCCCGTGCATTGTTCACGGGACCCATAAACCTCTTTTTTCAGCAACTTTTTCATTAAAAATGAGTCCCACGGCACTATTCACACATTTAAAAATTATTTTGCTACAGTGTTTTTGGTTTCAGCAAAATAAACGGTATCTAAACGGACCCTAAATGTGACATTACAACAATGATTATCTATATGCTTATAAGGTTCCTAACATATTCCCTCCCCTTTAGAAAACCTTGTCCTCAAGGTTTTCTTGTAATCTTTGTGAAGGGTGATCTGCCACAACACCAATACTCTAAAGCATCTTCACCATCAAACTCACAAGAACTCCACAACAATTAATCACAGCCCATAACTTAAGCAAGTAGTTTCATTAGTGTCCGAAACCCCCCCCCCCCCCCCGGCACATAAATATTAATGGTTGGATCTTCAGTAAGTTCTTTCAAGGCCTTAAGTGTTTGATTGGCACAATTTGGACAGCCAACAATTGAGTGGGCTGCTCTATGATAACATGTTTCATGATAACAACAGTACTCATGATCAATGTTTCCATCCAAGCAAAACTATGCAAGTGGCCAAATATTTTTTGGACAACCAAGCACCACAAGCTCAAGATTGTGACATTTGTAATCAAAGATTTTTGTTGTACAATTCTCACCATGAGGAAAAGCCTTAATTTTATGAAAATTGATCAGCTCCTTTTGTCTAATTTCCATAAGACCAGTTGGAAGAAATGAGCTGTATCACACTTCCCATCATCTATCCCACTAGATGTTCTTCCAAATCATCATCATTAAACATTGGAAATGGCACTCCCAGTTCAACTTTCAGCCGCTTCTTAACCATATTGAACTCTGACACATTCAACCGAACTTAGAAGTTGATAACCATATAAATCCGATCCTTTCCTAAAAAAAAGGTCTGTTTCGATTAAGAAACTACACTTTCCGTCACATCCCTAATGACTTCAAGTTATTTCTTAAAACCACACCAATACATTTAAGGACCTTAGCTTGATGGTTAGGACCCCAAGAAACTTTCTTTTATTCCTCCTTTTTGATGAGAGTATCTTCTTCATAAGAAATAATCTCATTACTATCAAATTTAGAACGTTGATCCCAATTCATACCTAATTCCTTAAAAAGTTGTGATCGGCTTGGCTATAGAACTTGACATTCATGGTACTGCTACCACCATGAACTCATCCTTTTGGTCACGGATAGCCATCACACAGCAAATAGGATCCCCTCCATTTTTGAAAGATCTGGATGACAAAAAATCAAAAGCGTCGTCCATGACATCCCCTGCAGCATTTGTACAATTTGCATTCGTTGGTCCTTGTTCAAGACCAACATTTTTTGGTTCTTGAGGCTTCTTTAGTTCTTGAAAGACCATCATCATCACCTTCTTTATTGGCTTTATGGACTGAACTGGATATGCAAATGCAGTTTCATTCTTGGATACAATAAATGGCTACACTGGATCCTGAAAGAGTAGGCGAGACTACACATGCTATTTAAGGGCAGTGTGTACATGGACATCATCATCCACATTGACATAGAAATCAACATCTCCATTGGTAAAGGCAGATGTTAGTTCTTGGAACTTAATTTTCTCTTTTAGTTCCATCGAATCAAGAGATTGTAACTCTTCTTCAGACATGTGTTGAGAACCAAAATGTGACAAGGAAGCTCATTCCATGAAAAGTAAGGAAATATGGCTCAGCTCATGAAGTTAAGAAGGACCATGAGGGCCCAAAGGCCCAAAAAGAAGGAAAGTAAATGAAAAAGTAAAAAAGAAGAGGACCCAAACTTGGGTCACGAACGGGACCTCCATCCTCTAGGAAGCGGATGACGTAGATGACCTAGAAGATCTTGAGAATGACGTAGACGACCCTGAAAGTAGTTTGAGAAAAAGTCACTCACATGTATCCATGAAGGAAGGGAAAAAAAAAAGAAGAGGAAAGATCCGTTGGATGTCCTATCGAAATTAAGTTTTTGGGAAGCAAATAGAAGTGAAGGGACAAGTGATGGCCTCAGGTTCAGAACCTGGCAAAAGAACTGAGGGATCTCAGCCAGGGTAGAGGATATGCAACAAGGGGAAGGATGGTCAGAGGATTTCCAAGCCCACCCATTGCAAGGTGGAATCTATGTCATTTTCGGGAAAAGACCAAACCAAGAAGAGTTAAAGTCAAGGTCCCAGGGCCTTCAAAATGTTCTTTAAAAGCCTTAAGAAGAGGGCCTTAGCTGACACATGAGAAAGCCAACATGTATATTTAGATTCCTAGTAAAAATCCATTAAGTACATAGTAAACCAGGCATCATCTTTGTAACCTACTGTCCAAGCCCATGGGATCTTGAATTCATAGTAAGGGAGAAGTGGGTTGGTCAGTAGGGAAGTAATTTCTAGTGAACGAAGGAACTTATAGTTTTTCCCTTAGTTAATGTATTCACTTGGAATGCATGAACTAATGATTTACTCAGTTCTTCCGTGTACATAGCATCTCCCCACAACTTTCTCTCAAATGTCATTTTCAATCAAAGCTATCTCTTATTGCATTGAATATCCTATATACTACTTTGACTTTCCAAGAAGGCATCTTCCATTTGTAACTAAAGCCAAATACTCTTTTTGGGTTATAAATACGAAATTAAGCTAACCCTTTGCCTAATGAACTCCTTTAAATTTTTGTCAGAGGACATGATTTTACCCGGCAGACCAAGGACATCCTCATCTGGAGAAACCAGACCATGTCAACTATAAAAGAAACACCAAAACATAACAGGAGGAGGTTGAGTTCAGCATAAGGGAGGGGAGGAAAAACAAAACAAGAAAGCTAAGGATGAGGACTTTGTCCCATATCCTTGAGATCCTTCAAAATATCACTTTGCCTTTAAAGAAAACCTATACAAAAGCATACACACATTAAATCACACTCTCTCCCACAAAATCCTGTTAGGATTAGTGCCATAAAATCCTATTGTATGCCATATGTATGACATTATGTATGATATTATGTTCTATGTAATAAACTTGTTTTATTGTTATCTAAAATAATGATAGCATGAATGTTTTGGACATTATCATATAGTCCTTGAGATGCATAGTATGTGATTTAGTCACAGAAGATATAAATTACAAATTCTTTGTAAACTCAAAATCTTAGTTCGTAGTTGGTGATGAAATTGGGCATTTTATCTGTGAAGACTATAACATATCAATTAAGATGATTTGTCTTGATCATGGAAGTGAAGACTTCTAGTTGATATGTTAATATGTTTTAAGTGTATAGTGAATAATAAATTAAGATGATTTGTCTTGATCATGAGATTTATTATTCTATTAACAACTGTCAAACGAATAATAAATCTCACGACTTCTCATTTACATAAATTCTCAATCCTGAGGGAATAGTGAATCTGATCATGAAAAGTAGGTTGATTTAATATATCAGGAGTGAGATCTAGACAAACGGTCAAAACCTCAGTATGTTGGGTAACCACACGTAATGTTGAAGGAACACATATTCTCAAGATGAAATTCATAGTCTCTTTATAGAGATGTAAAATATTCCCTTGAGATAAGTTTAATGAGATTGGTTATTCAGGGTGTTAGGCTTAACCACTTTAGTAAAGAGTTACTAAAGTTTATATTTTATGAAATTAGATTTCATAAATGTACATGAATAACTTAAAAGATTAAGCTGGGTACTCAAGGATCAAGAGATAGTAATTTACAAAGTGATAGTTACACATTATGACTTTGTATTACTACGAATATTTTCATGAAGGGGTTGAATGTTTAATAAAGTCTTGGGATATAATTTATTAATAAGGCCTATAATGCAATTATATTTATATAGTGGTATTAAATATAATTAATGATAACTTTGGGCTTGTCAAGAGTTGACGGATAAGTCCATAGCCCATTGGAGCTAGAGCTTTATTTGTCCCTTTTGATCCCACTCCAAGCCACACACTAAAGCCCAAGGGCTGGCTGAAATGGCCAACCCAATTAAATAATCAGTTATTTATTTAACAAGAGTTATTAAATAAAAGTAACTACCTAAGTGCAGAAATATATATGTGATTAAAACGGAGAAAGAAAGAGAGAGTTTTTCTTAACGGAGACACTTGATTATTCTCTTGAAAGATTACATATAAAACTGATTGAGAGATCACACATCTTGGGAACATTGTGGAATTAGAGTGAAGATTGAAAGACATCTCAAGGCGAATCTTCATTTGTTTTGAATTTCACTACATCAAGGTACACTCTCTCATTCTTTGTTTCCAAAACTCAGATGTTACATGCTATCTCACATGAATGTAGTAGATCCGTTCATATTCCGCTGCGTGTTTTTGTATGAGATACAAAACTGTATTTTTCAAGTGTTTTTTCTACAATCCTCCCTACTTGACTATCTTGGAAGTAAATGTCCAAGAAAAGTTACTTGAACTTGAGTTTCAAATCCCATATGTCTTGTGCAAAAGCAATAAGTTTGTGATAATTAGGGCCACGGACCTTGTGGTTGACCCATTTTTATGAATTTCATATATATATATGTGTGTGTGTGTGTGTGTGTGTATGTTTTAGAATATATATCCTAACTTGAGGAACTAACAATTATTTGAGAATATTTGTACTGTATAATTTTTCTTATGCAAAACCTATAGAGGTAAAGGGAAATGACAAAATCCATTGCATAGTAAGCATGGAGATAGATCTTGTGGCCCAGAGAACTAGCATTTTGGGTCCCAAATTAAAGGCCTCATGCTTTAAGGAACCGGCGTTTTAGGTTCCATGGATTAAAGACCTATTAGTGCTAGGAACCGCGACATCACACTCGATGGACCACGAGATCCTGATCTAGGAGCCACTGGTGGAGGAACCACTACAACATCTTTCCCAAGGCACCATCTTGGAGGAACTGAGTGAAGGAACTTTGTTGATGAAAGTAGGAGAAAGTAGTTCGTATAATAAAAGATAAGTCCTAAAAAAGAGGGACTCACATTTAAAGGCGACTCCACTGGGGACTAGGAAAATGAGAGGGAAGAAGCAATCCCTTCGCAAGCATGGCCCCAAAGCTAGGAAACACCAAGAGGAAGGAAAGTTCTTCTTAGTGCATTCAACATCAGTGATGGGGAACTAAAAAATTGAACCATCTCCAATTCGTCCACAAGTGTCGTCCAAAACGAAGGGCCAGCCCAGCACAAGAAGGTTGTCCACAAGCAGAAGGTCGTCCACGAACATAATGATCGCCCATCAGGAAAGCGTTTGGACAATCTCCTAACACTTGGGAAATTTCCAGAAATGGATTTATCTACATAAGCTTGAAATTTGGACCACGTGGTACTATTTTGAAACATAAACAAGATCCTTATTCATCGCTATAACTTCTTAATAAGTACTTAACTTCCAATGGCAGTTGTAGAAGATAAGATTGAACATTCTAACTTCTATAGCAGTTGTGGAAGTTAAGTTTGAACCTTCTAATATCCACAAATATTGGGGAAGTTACTAAACAAGTAACCACTCCAAATCTCACTATATAAGGACTCATTCACATCAAATTGAAGTAAGTTTTCACTACTCCTAAAAAATTGGAATTCTTGAGTTCTAAGAGAAACACTAACTTAATCATCGAAGGGTTCTTGGCTGATTCAACCTGGTATCCTTTGATCTCATGTCTTTCTCTTTTCAGGCCTTTAAGACTACAATGCACCTTCAAGGGGTTTCGGACGAGATTATGTGTAGGGCCTTCCCTACCATCCTTAAAGGGATAGCACGAGTGTGGTTCAGCAAGATACCTCCAAACATTGTAAGTTCTTTAGAAGAATTGAGTAAGTTGTTTGTCAACAATTTTATTGGAGGACAAAGGCATAAGCGCTCCTTGTCGAGCCTGTTAACCATAGAGCAAGGGCAAAATGAAAGCTTGCGGTCCTTTATTACTCATTTCAACAGGGAAGTCATGACGGTAGACAAGATGGACGACAAGATGTTATTGGCAGCCTTCCATAATGGAGTTAATTTCGATTTAGTCATCCATAAGCTTTATGAGCAAGAGCCTCAAACCATGGCTGAACTCATCCATTTAGCCCAAAGCTTCATGAATGTAAAGGATGTAATCATAGCCAAGAAAAGGAAGAAAGCCAAGTGAATGGAAGCATATCTCCTACGTTATCCTGAACAGGGTCTTCATCCAAAGAAGGCCCGGACAGGAGAAAAGAAGGATAGAGACAACAAGAAGGCAGGTTCGTCTTTAGGAAGGAGTTAGCACTATACACCCTTGAATGCTCCACTTGATCAAGTACTTATGCAAATCAAGGATGACCCATAGCAATGTAGATAAATCCATTTCTGTGGCAAGAGGAATTTTGAAGGAATTAAAGTCCAGGTCAAGGTAAGCCTCCTTGGCATCAGCACGAAAATCCTCATAGCCAGGTGCATAATGATTGTCTAGAAGATTCTTGTACTCGTTTGACTTCTTGAAACCTACAATGGCTTCTTCCCGAGCCTTCTCCAAGGACGAGGTGAGCCTTAAAACTTTCCCCTCCAAGTGAGTGATACGGGTCTCCTTTTCAATGGAGTTTGCCTTGAGTTCCTCAACCTCGTTTTTCAACTTCGTCTCTATTCCTTATAGACGAGTAAGATCCTCAGTCAATATGATCACTTCCCCCTTCTTCAAAAGAACCTCATTGCTCAGCTCTTTGTTCTTCTCCTTGGCCGTCTTGGCTTCATCACACGACTCTTTAGCCTAGCTAGATGCCATATAAAACTTTGACATGGCCTACAAATGGACAAAGGAAAGTTAGAAATTTTCTTTAGATTTGAAGAAAATAAAACAAAGGTAATGAAAGTTATATACCTTGAAAAGGTCATGGATGGCAGAACGTTCAAAGTCTCTCACTGACATATTATAACATGAATTCACCTTATTGTCAGTGATGATCCTTTTGAACGTCTTCTATGCATAACCCTCGTCCCGCACCAGATTAGGAGGACGCTTAGTCTGCTCTGAAGGATGAGCCTTGCTAGAAGTTTTAGCTAGAGGAGGAAGATTCTCAGACTGGACCGGTGGAACGGTCTGGACGGAGGCCACATTTACCACTAGATCGTCAAAATCTACCGTCAGAGGAGTGAACTTTGGAACCTTGGGAGGAGGAGTCTCGTTGTACTTTTGTTTCTTGGAACCTCGATGACTTGGAAGGTCATCAAGGTCCACTGAGCTAGATATCCCCTTCCTCTTCCCTGCTTGGATGGCAGATTTCTGAACGACTGAGGGGGTAGTATCGTCCTGAACTTGAACGTCCTCATCACCACTTGTTGCAGCCTTCTCTTTGTTTTCCTTCATGGTAGCATTCTATGGCGAAGAAAACAAAATTATTAAAAAAAAAAGAAGAAAGATGGACGATACTTATTTTGAAGAGTAGTTTCTTTGTGCGCAAGGTTCTCTGTAGAAGGTACAAGACCTAGTCCCCATGCAGCTAGACGACCAAAAGTCACTAGGCAGTGGAAGGATCTCTCAGGGAAGGCATGGACTTGATCAATATGATCTAAATAAAATTTTTCCAAACATGGACGAGTAACAACTACATCAATACAAAAAAAAGGGAGGGGTTAGATGGGTAAAAAAAGTTTGAGAAAATAATTGAGAAAAATGGAAGGAAGACGACCTAGGGGGCAAGTAAAAGGAGGGAAGGGGGCATTATTCACATCAAATGGGTCCAAAGCCTGTCAAAAGAACTACGACTCTTTATCAAACTAAAAAGAGGGCCCTTAGATGAGAATTGGTAAAAACCAGCAGTTTTTAAAATAAAAAAAAAAAAATCTCCGAGGGCTTATAGCAGTAAAGGAACTCGTCCACTGTGATTGGACGATTCCCTTCCAGTGCCTCATTCCATAACACTTGCATGGCCACTATCGTACTCCAACCATTGGAGTTGAGCTGGTTTGGTCTAATAACCAACCTATGCAAGAGGCCTCTACAAAAAGAATTTAAGGGGAACCTAAGACTTGCTAAAAGATAAGATGTATATACACCTAAGCCAGAAGAAGGAGAACAACACCATTCTCCTTCGTCAGGTAGACGAGGCCTAAACTCCCTAGGAATTTGGTACCTATCTATAAGAGTTTTTAACATAGGCGTGTCTAAAAACACGCTCCCTCAGGGGCACAGCTATAAATTACATTCTCTTCTTCTTCTTCTTCTTCTTCTTCTTCTTCTTCTTTGTCTTGAAGAGGACTGGGTGGCCTTTTGGATGAGCTAGCCCCTGCCCCAGAAGCCATCCTACGTTGCATTTCCTGGAATTACTCTTAAGAAAAACAAGGAACCCCAAACGAATAATTCTCGTCTGAGAAGATACTACTACTACAGCTTGTGCTACCCTCACCACTCTAATAACTACCTTCACCTCTAGTTGACACATCCTGGTACTCGTCTATCTCTCTCTCTAGGCTACCACTAGATGCAGACATAATTGATTGGAAGAAAGATTAAGACGAAAACCTAAGGATGAGAAAAGGAAATACCTGACAAGACTAGAAGACGAAGACTAGACGAGGATCTTGGAAGGAGTGGCAGAAGAGAAATTATAAGAAAGGTGAAGGGTAAGTGAGAGAATGCACATATTTATAGGGCCTAGGGGTGAGGTCAACGAAGCGACGTGGACCATTCAGGGGGTGACACATGGCATTTTCCTTGAAAAATGGAATCGACGTAACAAGTCAACCAACGAGATTACGACACATGGCATAACCTGGAACAGTAAATTCGACCAAGGTAATGATGACACGTGGCACAACATCTAACCACTAAAATAATGGCATGTGTCAAAAGTCAACAGTAAATTCAACAGCACTCTGGACGACCCTTGGACAAGGGGCAAATGATGGGGAACTAAAAAATTGAACAATCTCCTATTCGTCCATAAGAGTCGTCCAAAGCCAAGGGCCAGCCCAGCATAAGAAGGTCGTCCATAAGCGGAAGGTCGTCCGTGAATATAAGGGTCGTCCATTAGGAAAGTGTCTGGACGATCTCCCAACACTTGGGAAATTTCTAGAAATGAATTTATCTACATAAGCTTGAAATTCGGACCACGTGGTACTATTTTGAAACATGAACAAGATCCTTATTCATCACTATAAGTACTTAACTTCCAATGGCAGTTGTAGAAGATAAGATTGAACATTCTAACTTCTATAGCAGTTGTGGAAGTTAAGTTTGAACCTTCTAACTTCCACAAATATTGGGGAAGTTACTAAACATGTAACTGCTCCAAAGCTCACTTTATAAGGACTCATCCACATCAAATTGAAGTAAGTTTTCACTACTCCTAAAAAGTTGGAATTCTTCAGTTCTAAGCGAAAAATCTAACTTAAGCATTGGAGGGTTCTTGGCTGGTTCAACCCGGTCTCCTTTGATATTGTGTCTTTTTCTTTTCAGGCCTTCTAAGCAATCACTAGCTCATTGAAGCCTAGAGCATTTAGCCTACTGATTTTATGTCTATCATCAATCAGGATCCAAAAAGTGCGGATTCCTCCAAAGAACATTCAATCGAGGGACTTTATATGGAATTTTGGAGAACTTCCCAACATAAGATAAGCTCTATGCACTGTTATTTTCTTCATTTTAATATTGTGAGCATAATGGATCATTGCCTTTCTTTTTTAAAAGAAAGTGAAAAAACTCATGCTATAACATTTAAAATTTCATAATATTGTTTCATTTCTTTTATATAAAAAAAAAAGAAGAAGAAGTAAGCAAATCAAAGAAGTTTGATGAAATGAAAATTGTATGAACCACATAGCAATGCAATTGCTTCATGTTCTGGGCTAACGAATTTTGCAGGAACTTGGTAACAACACCATATGGTGCAAGTTAGCAAAATGGAGTAGTTCCCTGATTTCAACAACGCTAAGTAGCTCATTGATTCTAGCAAAATGGAATAGTTCCCTAGCTCTAGACACGGTTCCAGCAAAAATGGAGTAGCTCCTTAATTCTAGCAAAATGGAATTGTTCCCTAATTCTAGCAAAGCTAAGTAGTTCCTTGATTCTAGAAAAATGGAATAGGTCCTGGTTCCAGCCACGGTTTCTGCAAACATGGAGTAGGTCCTTAATTCCAGCAAAATGTAATAGTACTCTGATTCCAGCAAAACTAAGTAGTTCCTTAATTCCAGCAAAATGGAATAGTTCCTTCATTCTAGCAAAGTTGAGCAGTTCCCTGTTTCTAGCAAAGTTGAGCAGTTCCCTATTTCTAGCCATAGTTCCATTTTTGTTGGAATAGTTCCCTAATTCCAACAAAATGGAATAGTTCCCTGATTCCAGCAAAGTTGAGTAGCCCCTTGATTCCAGCAAAATGAAATAGTTCTCTAATTCCAGCAAAGCTTAGTAGTTCCTTGATTCCAGCAAAATGGAATAGCTCCCTGATTCTAGCAAAGTTAAGTAGTTCCTTGATTCTAGCAAAGCTAAGCAGTTCCCTGGTTCTAGCCATGATTCCAATAAAAATGGAGTAGCTCCTTGATTCCAGCAAAATGGAATAGTTCCCAGATTCCAGTAAAATGGAATAGTTCCTTGATTCCAACAAAAGTGAGTAGTTCGTTGATTCCAGCAAACCTGAGTAGTTCCCTGGTTCCAGCCACGGTTCCAACAAAAATGGAGTAGTTTCTTAGTTCTAGCAAAAATTGAGTTGTTCCTTGATTCCATCAAAATGGAGTAGTTTCTTGATTCTAGCAAAGTAGAACAGTTCCTTGGTTCCAGTAAAGGTGTAGTAGTTCCACGGTTTCAGCAAAGTAAAATAGTTCCCAATAAAATGGAGGCATTAGGAAGTGGATAGAATTCCCACAAGACTCAACATGTAGGTGGACCACGACTTGACATGAAGTTAAAATTTCATCTAACTTGGATCAAGCATGTCGGATCAGGAAGTTGATATCATGTATGATCCACCTTCTTTAGAAGTTCATCTAACTTTCTATGATGTGTGATTGTTAAGAAACTTGGAGGAAGGGTAGAATATCACTTATAAAGGTACGTGGGATCTGAATGTAGCTTGCAGGAGGATCCTGGACCACCATCTTTCATGATAGCCTAAGAAGAAATCTTGGAGGAACGCAGGGATATGGAAAGGGAGGCACAAATCTTACTAAAGGAGGAACTAGAAGAGGTGAACCTAAAGGCCTAATCCAGGGAACCTAAGGCCTATCCTCATCAGAAGTTAGTTATTAATACAAGAAACAGAGCAACTAGTGGAACTATTGAAGACATATGAAGATATATTTGTGTGGACATATGACGTAATGCTAGGGTTGGATCCTAGTATAGTGATCCGCTCCTTCAATGTTGATATAGGAACCAAGCCCGTGATTCAACTAGCTAGAGTCTTCCATACTGAAATGGAGGCTCAAGTTACCCATGAACTTAAGAAGCTGCTAGTGGGAGGGTTCATCAAACCTATTTAGCATTTGCAGTGTCTTTCTAATGTAGTTCATGTGAAGAAGAAGAACAAGTAGATTAGATGTTGTGTGAACTTTCGCAATTTAAATAATGCATGTCCAAAGGATGAATTTCTTTTGCTTAACATCAATCTTCTTATAGATTAAGTTGTAGGGAACTCCATGTTTTCTTTCATGGATGGATACAATAGATACAATTAAAGTCGTATGGCAGCCAAGGATGCAAAAAAAAAAGAAAAGTATTTAGGACCTTGATGGAAAATTTTACTATATAGTAATGTTATTTGGCCTCAAGAATGTAAAGGCCACATACCAACGCACCATGACAGCCATCTTTCACATGATGCATCAAGAGATGGAGGACTACATAGAAGATAGCGTGATAAAGTCAAAGAGCATAGAAGGACACTTCAAGGCCCTCAAACGAGTCTTTGAATGGTGTAGCATACAGATGAATCTCTTGAAATGTTCAATCGGGATGTCTGCAAGAAAATTCCTTGGTTTTCTTGTACATTATAGAGGGATAAGTGTAAATCCAGTTAAGGCAACGGCCATAGCAATCCTAAAGAGGCTTATCGTGGTCAAGGAAGTCAAGAGCTTCATGGGAAGGGTTTCCTACATCAGAAGGTTCATACCAAGACCAGCCTTAGTCACTAGTGGACTATCCAAACTATTGAAAAAGGGGAATGCTTTCATATGAGGAGTTAAGTAACAAAATGCCTTTCGAAAACTTCAATAGATCATGTCTTCTGCCTACCTTACAAGCACCAGTCCATGGCAAACCACTATTGTTGTATATGGGATCTAGTTTCCAAGCAATTAAAGCACTGTTGGCCTAGGAAGAAGATAAAAGAAATGAACAACCCATCTACTATGTGAGTAGAGCATTGAAGGACACATAAACGAGGTGTCTCAAGATAGAAAGGGCGTGTCTGGTGTTCATCTATCCATCTCAATGACTGAAGTGTTACTTTTTAGCCCACCAATCCTATTGGTGATGAGATCTCATCTAATAAAACCCCTCCTCCATCGGCCTTTATTGCCTGGAAAAGTGGCCTAGTGGGTATTACTTTCCCAAAATGACATAGGTCTGAAGACCCCAAAAGCTGCCAAGAGCCAGGCTATAGCAAACTCACTAGCCCAGTTTCTTGAAGAAGAGTGCTCATTGAGTGAAGAGATCCTTGGAAAAGTAGCAGTGGTAGAGCTCTTTAAAAGAAATGGATTGTGAGGTATGATGGGTCAGTGACAACCACCTCAAATGGGAAGAAGGGAGTTCATGATGTCAACCTCTAACATGCATGCCTAGAGAAAGCTTTCCTCTTCCAAGATCCTTGTAAGAGGAACCCCACTTGAAGAAAGCACAGTGACAGAATTATTTTGGTGGAACTCCTCCCAACCACTAATACACCAGTAAGAGTAACTTTGGATGTCCCAAAAAAAAGAAAAAAAGAAAAAGAAGAGAAGAGTATTTCTGTGAAGAATTTGTTCATAGCCAAGAGAAGACTTAACTTTTTAGAAGTTCCTCAGAGAAGGAAATAAATCCTTAACCCTTCAAAGAAAAGAAAAAAAGTCAATTCAGTGACCCCACGAAGGCTATGAAGAAACCTTTCTAAAGATTAAATAATTCAATGGCCCTGGATGGACCATGAACCAATGTCCTAGCAATGGGAACAAATTGTAAGCATGGCCCAATAATGGTTACAAATTATAGGTATGTCCCAGTAATGGGTACAAACCATAAGCACGTCCTAGTAATGGGTACAAACCCTAAGCACATCCCAGTAATGGATACAAATAGCAGGCATGGCCCAATAATGGGTGCAGATTGTAAGTATGTCCTAGTAATGGGCACAAACTGTAAGTATGGCCTAATAATGGGTGCAGTTTACAAGTATGTCCTAGTAATGGGTACAAACGGTAAGCATGTCCCAGTAATCGGTATGAATCACAAGCATGACCCAATAATGGGTGCAGATTAAAGGTGTGTCCCAGTAATGGGTACAAACCATAAGCACGACCTAGTAATGGGTGCAAATCATAAGCACTTCCCAGTGATGGGTGCAAGCCATAAGTATGGCCCAATAATGGGTGTAGGTTATAGGTATGTCCCAATAATGGGTACAAACCATAAGCACATCTTAGTAATAGGTACAAATCATAAGCATGTCCCAGTAATGGGTACAAACAATAAATATGGCCCAACAATGGGTGCAAATTGTAAGTATGACCTAAGAATAGGTGCAAATTGTAAGCATGACCCAACAATGGGTGCAAATTGTAAGTATGGCCTAATGATAGGTGCAATTTGTAAGTATGACCCAACTATGGGTGCCAATTGTAGTTATGACCCAATATTGGGTGCAAACCGAATATAAAGGCCCAATAAGGGGTGTAAATAAAAGAGTCTCGAATGGGTATGAAAACCCAAAAGTAGGTGTATAAAATGTGCATGATTGACCTTCTTTAATGAAATTAGTTTAAAGGAACCTGAGGAAATCATCTCAAAATTTATGTGGGAGCAAGGAATGAATAACTTAAGGAATTCTAAGAATACATAACTCGAAGCCACAAAGACGTGGATAGTTTTGCAAGTCTTTACACAATGAGATTAGTCAACGATGTTGTGAAACTACTTAACAACATTTCTCTCCTCCTGTGAGATGCAAAAGTCATCAAAGGATTGGAGGTTAGCAAACTCATTTATGAAATCATTCTAATGTCCATTTTGTGACATTTTAGAAAGTGAAACACTATATTGATTATCATTCATCACACATTTTTGTTCACTTAAATGAACACTAGTTCTTGTTGATCATTAAAACCTTACTCTACATCATATCATTTGATAGCAATAGATTGATGTATGTACTCATAGATACATCAATTCAACAAGGGAAAGGTACCCTTTCGGGAAGCCCAATCATTGATGCCATGTTTGAATATATCAAAACAAAACAAAATATTGTGCAAAAGGTACCATCCCATGCACTAGCAATTTATTTATATCAATTGGAATGGAAATCCTAATATTTTGGTCTTCTTACATGACTAATTATCAAGAAACAAAAATTTGAAATTCTTACATGGTTCCATATACATTAAGTAATCTTCATTGCTATGACTTATTTGGTAATTGGCTTTTCAAGTACATACACTGGGGGCTTAAATAAGATTAAAAGTTATCTTTAGATATACCTTTTACTTGATGAAAATTTAGAAGTCTCATGTGACAAACATCTTGGTGTTATTCTTCCAAGCCATAACAAACATAATTTACAATGTATAGAATACTTTGACAAAGTTCATAAGGGCTTCCTTCACTCAAACAACTATTTTGTAAAAAAAAAAAAAATCTTGTTGAGAAAAAATGCTATCTTATATCAAGATTGAATATGCATTCAACATGATTTTTGTATGCGACTATCAAATAAGACAAGTATATCTTAGAATTTCTAGCAAATACTAGTGCTAGAAATATACTGTTACCATCAAATGAAATACCAATATATTTTGGCTATACATGTATACTTCGTTAATCTTTAATTGTTGGTTTGACAAAGTAGATTTGTTTTGTGGGAAAATCGAATACCAATCTATAGCTTAATACTAACATGAAGGTGAATTCTAATATTTGGCAATATGTTAGTTCCTTCCATAGAGAAAGTGCAACAATTTCTTTGGAGTTTCCTCAAGAATTATTTGGTCTACACATTGGTTCTACGAACCAAAATGTCCAAGAACAATTTTTATTTTTCTCTCACACGTGAGCTATAGGTAACCCACGAGCTTGAGGGGCTAAATATTAAGGACCAAAATGTGACAAGGAAGCCTATTCCATGAAAAGCAAGGAAAGACCATGGGCCTTAGCAAAAGAAGGCCCAACTCGTGAAGTTAAGAAGGACTATGTGGACCTAAAGACCGAAAAATAAGGAAAGTGAAAGAAAAAAAAAAGTAAAAAAGAAGAGGACTGAAACTTGGGCCATGAACGGGTCCTCCATCCTCTAGGAAGTCGATCCTTTGAAAGAAAGCCCAAAAATCTTGAGAAGGATGAAGACGACCTAGAAGATCCTGAGAAGGACATAGACAACCTAGAAGATGCTAAGAAGGACGTAAATGACCTAGAAGGTAGTCTGGGAACAAGTCACTCACATGAATCATTGAAAGAAGGAAAAGAAGGACAGATCCATTGTATGTCCTATTGAAATCAAGTTTTTGGGAGGCAGAGAGCAATGAAAGGGACAAGTAATGGCCTCAAGTTTAGAACCTGGCAAAGAAAAACGAGGGACCTCGGATAGGGCAGAGGACATGCAACAAGGGGAAGGATGGTCAGAGGCTTTCCAAGTTCATCCATTGCAAGGAGGAATCTATGCCATTTCTGGAAAAATACCAAACCAAGAAGAGTCAACATCTAGGTCCCAGGACCTTCAAAATGTCATTTTAAAGCCTTGAGAAGAGGGCCTTGGTTGACACATAGGAAAGCCAACATGTATATTCAAATTCCTAGCAAAAAGCCATTAAGTACCCTGCAAACTAAGCATCATCTTGGTAACTCATGGTCCAAGCCTATGGGATCTCGAATTGATAGTAAGGAAGAAGTAGTTAGGTCAGTAGGGGGGTGAAATCTGGTGAAAGGATGAACTTGTAGTTTTTCTCTTGGTTAATGTATTTGATTGGAATGCATGAACCAATGGTTTACTTAGTTCCTTCGTGTGCATGGCATCTCCCCACAACCTCCTATCAATTGTCATTTGCAATCAAAGCTGTCACCTATTGCATTGAATATCCTACCTACTCCTTTGACTTTCTTGGAAGACATCTTCCATTTGTAACTAAAGCCAAATACTCTTTTTGCGTTATAATTGTCAAACTAAGCTAACCTAATGCCTAATGAACTCCTTTAGATTCTTGTCAGAGGACATAGTTTTACCCAACAGACCGAGGAATCTTCGTCTGGAGGAGCCAAACTATGTCTACTATAATAGGAACACCAAAGCATAACAGAAGAAGGACATTCGGGGGTGTAGACACCTCATTTTGTACATGGCTAATAAACTTTAGTTCCCAATCCTAATGATGAACTTTACATGTCTACAAAATGTAATTGAAGTTATTTGATAGTTTGGAAGTAATCACGACTCAAAAGTGCTCAAATTACTTTTAAAACAATGCTAAAAAATGACATTTGCTCACTATTTTGTGCATAAATTTTGATCCACAATAAGTAGACATCCTGGGCTTCAATTTAAACACAAATTTTGCCTAATTTGGACTTAAATTAAGTAAGTTATGACCGTTTGAAGTTGGACCACCAGAGCTGTCATATTAGGGTTTTTGGGGACACATGCGTACGTATAAATCATGCATGCGTGCATTTTCCCCGACCATGTGCATGCACACTACTTTTCAGAAGCCCAGAACTTCATTTTTTAGGGCCTAAAGCCTCCCTCTTTGATGAGCCCAAGCCCCTGGACCCTTTGAAACATCCAAAAACCTCTATATGAGTCTTAAAACCCTAGTTTAAACATATAATACAACCCTACACCTCCAAACTCAAACCCTAGCTAGAGAGAGTTGATTTTTGACCTAAACTCATCTAAGAACACTCTCATCTCTGAATCTTCTACACTCATTGCCATGAGCACATTTTTTAAAACCTCTCTCTAGTGTTCATTTAAGCAAGAACTATGTTTTTCAAATCATTGAATCATAACCTTTTCAAGAACTGTTTATATTTTGATTTGTGATGATTAAGAACTATTGAAATCTTCTATTTGCCTTTGAACCTCGTTGAATCTTGTTATGTAGGCACTAAGGGGTCGGTTAAATCTCTACCAAGTTGTGATCCATAAGTGAGGTGAATCTCTTCACATGACCCTTCCTTTATTTGGGTTCTTTTATCTTGTGTTCTTGTTGTTCTTAATTTTATTTATATGTTATCCATGCTTAGAAATATGATTTGATTTATTCGTTTGCTTTGTTGTGTCTTACCGCGTTTTTAATGAAGAGTTAGATTAATATATTAGAAGCATGTTAGGCTTTGTTTGATTGTCGTTTTTTTGCTTGCTTTAAAACTGTGTTTCTGGGCATGTATGCGTATACATACAATTGGGATGCGCACGCATGCCCTATGTATGTGCACACATACTCGTGCCTAGAAATAGAAATGCAAATTTAGGGTTATTTCTTTTTTGTTTGTTTTGATTAGTTTTAATCCCATTTTTAGGTCTTGTTGAGTCTAGTTTTCACATGTTTAGCATTAGGGTTAGTAGAATAACATGTTTCACATGCTTGGATTGATAGATTAGTAATTAGGATTTATGTATTGGTTGAATCACATGAACATTCATGAGAAATTGAACATGCATTGATGTATAGGTGCTGACGTGTTATGGTACAACAAGGTAAGTGAGGTAAGTCATGCATTTTACATGAGCGTGTATTTGATTTGGTTGATGAACATAATGAGCTTTCTTGGTTGATGAACATGATGAATATGCTTGATTAATTCCCTTGATTGGTGATGCTGCCTTGGATGTGCTTGTTGCCCTTAGATATATATTGCTAGATGAATGGTAGGGTTTTATGCTATGGATGAGTGTGGGACATATACCATGTTTGGATGTTAGATGCATGTTAGTGTGTGTGAGTTTAGAATACAATATTAGAGGACTCTTTGATGCGATTAGGATTTGGAACACAATGAGTGGAGGCCGACTTTTGGGTTAGGTGGGGTTGGGTGTCTAACATCTACCCATCCTCATACCTAAACTTCGGACACGTGCTCTGGTAAAGACCAGTCCTTCCATAAAGACTCCATATTTATGGTTCCTAGACTTAAACTAGGTGGCAACTCTGATGGTGAACTAAAAATTGAACCATCTCCAATTCGTCCATAAGAGTCGTCCAAAGCAAGCAAGGTTAGCCAAACATAAGAAGGTCGTCCATCGTTAGAGGGTCATCTGTAGGCATGAGGGTCGTCCATGATGAAAACACCTGGACGACCCCTCAACACTTAGAAAATTTTAGAATGGATTTATGTACGAAAGCTTATAATTTGGACCACATTCTACTATTTTGAAGTATGAGAAAATCCATTGTTCATCATTATAAATTCCCACTAAGTACTTAACTTCCGACGACAATTGTAGAGGATAAGATTAAACAATCTAACTTCTATAGCAGTTGTAGAAGTTAAGTTTGAACCTTCTAACTTCCACACACATTAAGGAAGTTACTAAACAAGTTACCACTCTAAAAGCCCACTATATAAGGACTCATCTACATCAAATGAAAGTAAGTTTCCATTACTCCTAAAGTTGGAATTCTTGAGTTCTAGAGAAAAAACTAACTTAAGCATCGGAGGATTCTTGGCCGGTTCACCCCGGTCACCTTTAATCTTGCGTCTTTTTCTTTTCAGGCCTTCCAAATAATCACTAGCCCATTGAAGTCCGGAGCATTCAACCTACTGATTTTTTGTATATCATCAGTTGGCACCGTCTGTGGGAAAAGATTAAACTTGCGTTTTGCAATTTATCTTTCTTTAACAAAAGGCTGCATGGTTCGGACAAGATCAATGGCCATTAGTCCAGGCTACCAGGAGAGTGGGAATGCTTCTAGTCATCCTAACCATGATCGCCAGTCAGCACTTGTCATGCAACCACCTTCCATCCAAAAAATGCAGTCCGTGGCGGCGGCCATGGCAGAGTTAACCTATCAAAACCAAGAGTTAACTAGGGAGATTAATCTATGCAGACAGCGTCATGAAAGATGTGTGAAAGGATAAGCCTAAAGTCCAGAATTTAGAGAAGGAGAAAATTCTGAGCATGTGAACCACTCAAGAGGTACTACTTCACGAAGGGTGCCACACTTGGAGAGGGAGATGGATCAAATGAGGAAGGTCATGGACGAGATAAGGGAGAACATGAGAAGGACGAATCCTGTAGATGACTTAGTTCATCGAACTGATTCTCCTTTTATAGCATCAATCAACAGTCATCCCCTACCATCCAAGTTCAAAATGCCTGCATTAGATTCATACGATGGGACACGTGACCCATGTGATCATATTGCTACCTTCAAGACTACAATGCACCTTCAAGGGGTTCTGGACGAGATAATGTGTAGGGCCCTCTACCACCCTTAAAGGGCCAGCACGAGTATGGTTCAGTAAGATACCTCTAAACACTGTGGGTTACTTTGAAGAATTGAGTAAGTTATTCGTCAACAACTTTATTAGAGGACAAAGGCATCAGCGCTCTTCGTCCAGCATGTTGACTATAGAGCAAGGAGAAAATGAAAGCTTGCAGTCCTTTATTACTCGCTTCAACAGGGAAGCCTTGACAGTAGACGAGATGGCAACAAGTTGTTATTGGCAACCTTCCATAATGGAGTCAATTCTGATTTATTCATCCACAAGCTTTATGATCAAGAACCGCAGACCATGGCTGAACTCGTCCATTTAGCCTAAAGCTTCATGAATGCAGAGGATGCAATCATTGCCAAAAAGAGGAAGAGAGCTAAGCAAATGGAAGCAGATCTCCCACGCCATCCTGAATAGGGTCCTCGTCGAAAGAAGGCCCGGACGGAAAGAAGAAAGATCGAGACACCAGTAAGGCAAGTTCATCTTCAGTAAGGAGTCAGCATTATAAGTCCTTGAACACTCCACTTGATCAAGTGCTTATGCAAATCAAGGATGATCTATCTTTAAAGTGGCTGGAAAAGATGAAGGGAGATCCCAATAAGCACAATAAGAACAAGTATTTCCGCTTCCACAGAGATCACGGGCATGACACGGACGAGTGTTTTGACTTATAGCAGTAGATAGAGAATCTCATTAGACAAGGAAAATTGAGAAACATACCTTCCGGACGAAAGTTCCTATCTCTCCAATATGGGGGGCAAATGGATCCTTGCCAACCTCAACAGGGTGTCCAGCCCAAAAGCTAGAGACAAAGAAAAACTCTATCTTCCAATTTCTATCAAATGTTAAAAGTGATTTTATTAATCTACAGTCTTTACCCCTGGCTATGAACTAATAAAAGCCAAGGGACTGACTAATCTTCGAGGGTTTGTAGTAGTAGAGGAACTTGTCCACAGTGAGAGGACAATCCCCTTCGAACACTTCCCTCCACAAAACTTACATAAAGATGACCAGTCTCCATGCATTGGGATTAAATTGACATAGTCTCAAACCTAACCTAGTAAGTAACTCTAGCGAAGGCATTGAGAGGTAACCTAAGTCCCCTTAAAAGGTAATCTTTATAAACACCTATTCCAAGACGAGGATCACAACACCACTCCCTGCGAATGACTAACCTAGGGTTAAGGTCATCTGGAATTTGATACCAACTCCTAAGGGAAATAAGACTTTTTTCGTCCGTCTTGGAATGGACGCCTACAGCACAACTATATACGGTTTCTACCTCGTCTAAATCAATGGACGAAGGAACACTTATCGAGGTGCTAGCTCGCGACCCAAAAGGTGCCCTCGTCCTAAGCTATTCCTAAAGAACCTCTAAAGGAACTCCAGGAACACCAGACGTGTATTGGTCGTCCGTGGTATTCCCTCCACTACTACTGTTGCTACTCCTACTACTACTATCACTACTGGAACCACTATCACTAGTACTGTCATGGTATTCGTCTATCTCCTTATCAACACTATTGCTAGACAAGGAAATGACAACCTCAAACATCTTGAAGAAACTTGAAGGAAAACCTAAAAATGAGGATGAAGAGAATACCTGGCTCTAGATGAAGAAGGCCTAAAGTCACGGGAAGACTTCTAGACGAGGCACTGGATGACAAATGTCAAAGGAGAAAACTTAGGAAATATGAAAGGGTAGGAGAGGAATTCTACTATTTATAGGCAGCGAGATTTGGCATCTAAAATGGCACAACCAACCAGAAAAGGCCATATGGCCTTTTCCTTGAAAAGTTAAATTGATGCGACAAGTTAACCAATGAGATTATGACACGTGGCACAATCGGGAATAGTGAAATTCGACCAAAGTAATGATGACACGTGGCACCATATTTAACCACTTAAATAATGACACATGTCAAAAGTCAATAGTAAATACTACAGTAATCTAGACGACCCTTGGACAAGGGGGCAACTGATGGTGACCTAAAAATTGAACCATCTCTAATTCGTCCATAAGAGTCGTCCAGAGCATGTAAGGTTAGCCCAACATAAGAAGGTCGTCCATCATCAGAGGGTCGTCCGTGGGCATGAAGGTCATCCATGATGAAAGCACCTGGACAACCCCTCAACACTTAGAAAATTTCAAAATGGATTTATGTACGAAACCTTATAATTTGGACCACGGTCTACTATTTTAAAGTATGAGAGAAATCCTTGTTCATCGTTATAACTTCCTACTAAATACTTAACTTCCGATGACAGTTGTAGAAGATAAGATTAAACATTCTAACTACTATAGCAGTTGTAGAAGTTAATTTTGAACCTTCAAACTTCCACACATATTGAGGAAGTTACTAAACAAGTAACCACTCCAATGCCCACTATATAAGGACTCATCTACATCAAATGAAAGTAATTTTTCACTAATCCTAAAGTTGGAATTCTTGAGTTCTAGGGAAAAAACTTACTTAAGCGTCGGGGGGTTCTTGGCTGGTTCACCCTGATCACCTTTGATCTTGTGTCTTTTTCTTCTCAAGCCTTCCAAACAATCACTAGTCTATTAAAGCCCAGACCATTTAGCCTACTGATTTTCAATGTATCATCGAACTCCATTTACACCCTCTGCCATGGTCCACTTTAGACCAAGGTGTACTTCCTCCGGATTTAAGGAAACCGAAAGCCCATCGTGGGTGCTTGCACCCAAATGAGGGATTTAGAGAGTTCTAGGAGTTCAGCATGGGAGAGGGCAGGAAGAACAAAACAAGAGAGCCAAGGATGAGGACTTCATCCCATATCCTTGAGATCCCTCAAAATATCACTTAGCCTCTAAAGAAAACTTATACAAAAGCATGCACACATCATATATCACTCTCTCCCACAAAATCCTCCTCACTTTCTCCCATAAGTCTTGTGCAAAAGCAATAAGTCTGTGAAAATTGGGGCCAGGGAACTCGTGGTTGACTCATTTTTATGAAGTTTGTTTGTTCGTTTAGACCCTTTAAAGAAGATTGTTTAACCTAATATATTAACCAAGTGATTACTTAATATATTAACCAAGTGATTACTTAGATTAATTATTTAGATCTAGGTTAAACGCAAATAAATCATATCATTCAAAAAAATGGAAAATTAATAACACCATGATATGATGACTCAGGAAAACCAATGAAACAAACCGTTTCAAGGTAAAAACCTAGAGAGGATTTGACCTAGCTATCCTCAAGGTAAAGTAAATCCACTATAAGAGAATTGAAATTTTTACAATCAGATTTAACCCTAAATCTATTGCTACCTCATGTAGTAACTTACTGACACGACCACGTGCAAGCTCCCAATCCACGGACTCCTTCTTTTTTCGGATTTAAAGCAACACAAGCAACCTTACCTGTGACTTTGAGATCTCACTCAAAGGTTTAGCAACACAAACTCTCTAGTTTGTGACTCCAAGACCACCCTTGAAGGTTTAGATCATCAGCAGTTGTTGATCTTGTTGCAGCAACTTCAGATCTACTAGATCTAGTGATATGAGAATGATTTTCGATAGTGATTTTAAAAGAGGAAGGCACAATATCTTCTAGATCTCACAAGAGCACCTCCAAATTCTCTTGAAAACGTGCCTTAGGGTTTCCTTTAAATACTGTGTGAAATAGATCTAAAACCCTAATCACTTAATGGGCCAATCAGCTGTTGGGCTTAATTAAAATTCTGTAGAATCTAATTTTCTACGATTTTCGATCGGTCGGACCTAATTTTTGATCGGTCGGATCTAATTTTCGATCAATCGGATTTCACAGAATTTGAACTCTCCTTTCTGCAGCTTGAATGTTCTTGTAATTTGACTTGTAACAACTTGAGCAATGTTTAATCAAACCTATGTTGGAAAACCTGGTTTTGTATCTCATACAAAACACATAGCGGAAGCAACAAATAAGGATCTATTTCATTCATGATTGATAACGTGCACTATGTAAATTTCAAAATTTAAGAACAAGATAGCGTACCTAGGTGTGGAGAAATTCAAAAATCAATATTAGAAGCACTTGGGAACACTTTTAATCTTCACTCCAATTCCACTTTATGCCCAAGATGTGTGGTCTCTCAATCAGTTTTCAAAAGGAGAATGAAAGTGTCTCACTTTCACATACACACCGTTTCTTATCTCACTAATAAAAATTTTGTATGTTTCTCCCTTTATAACTAACTGATTATTTAATTGGTCTGGCCTATTGGGCCTTTCCAATTGGGCTTTAGTGTGTGGATTGGAGTGGGACCAAAAGGAACCAATATCCCAAGACTTTATTGTACATGCAACTCCTTCATAAAATATTCGTAGTAACACAAAGTCATGAATGTAGACTGTCACTTTATAAATTACTACATCTTATCCTTGAGTACCCGGTTTAATCATTTAAGTTATTCATCATATATTTATGAAATCCAATTTCATAAATATATACTTTAGTAATTTCTTACCAAAGTGGTTAGGCCTAACACTCTGAATAACTGAACCCATTAAACTTATCTTAAGGGAATATTTTATATCTCCGTTAAGAGATTATGAATTCCATCTTGAGAATATATGTTCCATCAACACTAAATGTGGCTGCCCAACATACTGAGGTTTTGACCGTTACTTTAGATCTCACTCCTGATATATCAAAGCAACCTACAGGTCATGATCAGGTCCATTATTCTCTCAGAATTAAAAGTTCATGCAAATAGAAGTCGTGAGATTTATTATTCATTTGACAGTCGTTAAGAGAATAATAAATCTCACAATGGTCTAGTTCAATATGTCTTAACTCTTAAAACATATTAACTAGAAGTCTCCACTTCCATGATCAAGACAAATCATCTTAGTTGATACGTTATAGTCTTTGCAGATGAAATACCCAATTTCATCACCGACTACGAACTATAAATTCTGAGTTTACAAAGAACTTGTGATTTATATCTTCTATGACTAAATCACATAAATCACATACTATGCATCTCATGGACTATATGATAATGTCCCAATATTCATGTTACCATTATTTTAGATAATAATAAAACAACTTTATTAAAAATAATATTAAGTCATACAAAATGTCATACATAGTGTCATACATTATATCATACATAGCATCATACAATAGGATTTAAGGGCACAAATCCTAACAATCTCCCACTTGCCCTAAAGACTATTGTGCACTAATCTAACTCTCATTCCCTCTAAATGTGACTTGAAAGTCTTTTGAGGCAAGGCTTTGGTAAAAGAATCTGCTAGATTATTTGCACTTTCAATCTTTGCTACCACAACATCTCCATGAGCAACAGTGTCTCGAATGATGTGGTACTTCCTCTTAATGTGCTTTCCTTTCTTGTGATTCCTTGGATCTGTGGATTGTGCAACCGCTCCACTATTGTTGCAAAACAATGTGATGGGAACTTACTCCATTCTCATAACACCAAGATCAGAAAGGAATTTCTTGATCCAAACAGCTTCCTTTGTTGCTTCACAAGTAGCAACCTACTCAGCTTCCATGGTGGAGTCCGCAATACAAGATTGCTTAACACTCCTCCAACTTATGGCTCCATCTCCCAAGGTGAAAACACATCCTAAAGTGGATTTTCTGAAATCTAGATTTGATTGAAAATCTAAATCTGTATAGCCAATGGGAATTAAACCCTCACACCGGTAAACAAGCATATAATCTCTCGTTCTCCTAAGATACTTGAGAATATGCTTTACAGCTTGCCAATATTTTGGTCCTAGATTTGATTGATATCGGCTGATCATACCAACCACTAGTCTTGCTTTAAAGGTTTCAACCTTTACATCTATCCCTCTCTTCCTCTTGTAAACCCATTTGCAACTAACAGGTTTAATGCCATTAGGCGTCTCTACAAGATCCCATACATGATTGGAATACATAGAATCTAATTCAAATTTCATAGCTTGGACCCAATGATGTGCATCTATATCATTCATTGCCTCCTCATAAGTGTAAGGATCCAATTCAGCCTCTTCTGAGATAGCTTCATAAGTTTCTCCTAAACCTATAAATCTTATAGGAGGCCGAACAATTCTCCCACTATGACAAGACACCTATGTACTAGACATCTCATGAGTAGTATCTTGTGGTGTATCTAATACAGCCACATCATCCCTAGTTTCATCCATTGGTTGTTCAACTACAGGTTTATTCATTTCAGCCAAGACAACTCTACTTCTAGGAGTAAAATTATTCATATAGTCATTTTCCAAGAATTTGGCATTTGTGCTAACAAACACTTTATTATCCTTATGACCATAGAATAAACCTCCAACTGTTCCTTTTGGATACCCTACAAAAAATACCACTTCTGTTTTAGACTGTAACTTGTCAGACTTTCCTTTCAACACATGTGCTGGACAACCCCAAATGTGGAGATGTCTCATACTAGGCTTACGCCCATTCCACAACTCTATAGGTGTTTTAGGAATAGACTTCGAAGGTACTAAATTCAGAAGATACATTGCAGTATTTAAGGCATATCCCCAAAAAGAAATTGGTAGAGTCGAATAACTCAACATGGACCTAACCATATCTAAAAGAGTCCTATTCCTTCTTTCTGCTACACCATTTTGTTGTGGAGTTCTAGGTGCAGCCAACTGGGATATAATCCCATTTTCAGTCAAGTAATCCTTAAAGTCACCAAGAAGGTATTCGCCACCTCGATCAGATCGAATGACCTTTATGTGTTTACCCAATTGATTCTCAACTTCAGCCCTAAACTCTTTGAACTTTTCAAAGGCTTCGGACTTTCATTTTATTAGGTACACATAACCAAATCTAGAGTAATCATCAGTGAAAGTAATGAAATACTCATAGCCACCTATTGCTTGGATTGACATAGGACCACATACATCTGAATGTATTAGTTCTATCAAATCTTGAGCTCTTCTACCCTTTGCATTAAAAGACCGTTTGGTCATTTTACCTTCCAAACAAGATTCGCAAACTGAAAAACCATCAAAGTCCATAGGCTGTAAAAGTCCATCTTTGATTAGTCTTTGAATCCTACTTGAATTAATATGACCTAAATGCAAGTGCCATAGATATGCATCACTAGTAGAAGGAAACTTTCTTTTTAATGATTTTACATGAGCGCTACTATCTAATTCAGAATTGTATGATTCATGCTTGTCAGGAGTTAAAATATAAAGACCATCCACAATATTGCTAGAACAGATAAACATATTATCCTTCTTTATTACAACATTGTCTTTGAGGATAACACAATATCCATGTTTACCTAAGTAAGTTGCAGAAATTAAATTCCTACGAACATTAGGTACATACAAACAGTCTTCCAATATTAAAAATCTAGATTTAAAACATAAATTAAACACTCCAACAGCTTCAACTGAAATCTTGCTCCCATCAGCCAAAGTAAGAAATAGTTCTCCCTCATTCAACTTTCTGATCTCCTGGAACCCCTGCAAAGAATTGTAGTTATGATTAGTACAACTTGAATCCACACACTAGAAATCTGTTGGATTCTGTACCAAACATATTTCAAGAAGAAATGAACTTTTCATACCCTTATTCTTGGCAGCCTTGAATGTTGGACAATTCCTCTTCCAATGTCCTTTCTCATCACAATGGAAACACTTTCCTTTGGTTTTCTTTCCTTTGTTGGCAACTCCTAAGGTAATTTGTTTACCATCTTTCTTAGTGAAGTCCTCCTTCTTCTTCTTCTTACCCTTGCCTTTCGACTTAGGTTGAGAAGTAGAAGCTTCATCCACATTGGCATCAACACTAGAATTACCAAGGATGCCTTCCGCCGCCACTAACTCATTCATTATTTCAGACAAAGAATAAATCTTTTTGTTCATATTATAATTGAGTCTGAATTCCTTAAATAATTCTGGTAGTGACTGGAGTATCATATCCACTTGGGATTCTCCATCAATGTTGGCACCTAAAACTTCCAATGTATTCAGATTAGCAATCATCCTAAGACAATGCTCCCTAACTGAACTTCCTTCAACCATTTTGGTATTATAAATTTGCCTCATAGTTTCTTGCCTTGCAGAACGGCCTTGCTCACCAAACATCTCCTTCAGACTTAGCATGATGTCCGAAGCTAGTTCTACATCCTGCATTTGATGTTGTAGAACATTTGAGATAGATGCTAGGATGTAGCACTTGGCCATCTCATTAGATTTCTGCCAACGATCATATCACTGTTTTTCCTCAAGAGGAGTATCTAATGAGGGAAAGTTAGGACATAGTTGAGTAAGCACATATTTGTGCTCTTCAGTTGTAAGAGCAATGTCCAAATTTCTTTTCCAGTCAACATAGTTGGATCTAGTCAGTTTATTTTGATTAAGAATAGCAACAAATGGGCTAAATGATGCCATGATAAAATTTGAAAATAATAAACATAAATATAATAAGTAAACTGGACATTATCAATTTAGCATACAAGCATATAATATGGAACCTTAATAAAACCATAAAATAATATATGCAACGACAACACAATCTCATATTCAATATCCCTCAGCATAGAGTGAACATTAAATATTATGATTGATTGAGAACTATTCTCATTATTAGTGCTATCATGATAACTCTTATCAAACACTAATAATATGTCGTTTTACATTTAGCCTCTAAGTAATAATAGTAAGAACTCAGCATAGAGGATACTATAATACTTAGTCTAGTGTATACCATTGTCTAGAATCATGTGTAGCCACATTTAATCCCTTAACAGACTTATTTTGTAGTACCATGATAAAACACCCTCCGCATGAAATGCAAAACTCGAAGCTAAGACAAGGTGTTTATCAAACCACTATAAACCAGGAAATTCAATCTTGTAGGACCATGAAATAAATACTCTCCGCATGGAATGCTAAGCTCAAGGCAAAAACAAAGTATATATTTCACACTACTATGAACTAACAATAGAGGCCATGAGATCCAACCCTTGTATCTCTCTCCCACTAGATATTTTAAATTAAGGGTTTTAAGATGAAAAACCATAATAATGCTAGACACTTTGAAAATATAATCCTAATCTCATTAGGAACAAATTTCATTAAACTAGTCTTAACATATATAAATATATATAACGTAATAAAAACCCTTATTATATATAAAAATCCATATTATATTATATATAATATAGTATACAAATTAATATATGTAATGTATATATATATATATAGATTGCATGCCATCAAGGATTTACGGATGATACATGCAAATGATGCATATAGAAACTTTTATAATATTGCATGCAAGACAATTGAATCCATGGTGTAGCCAAGCCGTGCAACTATATTCCAAGCCATGCAATGACAATCCGTGGAATTACGTTCAAGCCATGCAAACCATGCATGAAGTCCAAGCCGTGTATTGATGATTCACAAATATGGTAGTTACAAAACAATTACTTGAATAATCAATAACTACCATAAAACAATGCAATCCGTACAGATTCATGGCAATATATCAATGGCCATCACAAAGACACGGTACAATATTCAATCTCACTTGCAATATATATTACAAACTAAGTTTTCCATTAATGGTTATTGAATGAATAACCAATCCGTACACTCTTCGTGTCATGCAAAACAATATATTGCATATATTGATCAATGCACACAAGGTTTATGGAACAATATCTTTATGCAGAAATTTGAAAACACAAAGATAACGGTTTTCTAAAATTCTAAAATCCAATCACACGCTATACAATCATGAAATGAAAACCTGGCTCTGATACCAATTGTTGGAAAAAATGGTTTTGTATCTCATACAAAACACATAGCGGAAGCAACAAATAAGGATCTATTTCATTCATGATTGATAACGTGCACTATGTAAATTTCAGAATTTAAGAACAATATAGTGTACCTTGGTGTGGAGAAATTCAAAAACTAAGATTAGAAGCACTTGGGAACACTTTTAATCTTCACTCCAATTCCACTTTACGCCCAAGATGTGTGGTCTCTCAATCAGTTTTCAAAAGGAGAATGAAAGTGTCTCACTTTCACATACACACCGTTTCTTATCTCACTAATAAAAATTCAGTATATTTCTCCCTTTATTACTAACTGATTATCTAATTGGGCTGACCTATTGTGCCTTTCCAATTGGGTTTTAGTGTGTAGCTTGGAGTGGGACCAAAAGGGACCAATAAGACACTAGCTCCAATGGGCCTTGGGCTTTTCCGTCAACTCTTGACAAGTCCAAAGTTACCATTAATTATATTTAATATCACTATATAAATATAATTGAACTCTAGGCCTTATTAATAAATTATATCCCAAGACTTTATTATACATGCAACATCTTCATAAAATATTCGTAATAACACAAAGTCATGAATGTAGACTGCCACTTTGTAAATTACTATATCTTATCCTTGAGTATCCGGTTTAATCATTTAAGTTATTCATCATATATTTATGAAATCCAATTTCATGAATATATACTTTAGTAATTTCTTACCAAAGTGGTTAGGCCTAACACTCTGAATAACTGAACCCATTAAACTTATCTCAAGGGAATATTTTACATCTCCGTTAAGAGATTATGAATTCCATCTTGAGAATATATGTTCCATCAACACTAAATGTGGCTGCCCAATATACTAAGGTTTTGACCATTACTTTAGATCTCACTCCTGATATATCAAAGCAACCTACACGTCATGATCAGGTCCATTATTCTCTCAGGATTAAGAGTTCATGCAAATAGAAGTCGTGAGATTTATTATTCATTTGACAATCATTAGGAGAATAATAAATCTCACAACGGTCCAGTTCAATGTCATACACAATGTCATACATAGTATCATACACAATATCATACATAGCATCATACAATAGGATTTAAGGGCACAAATCCTAATAACCTATAGATCTAGGAACCTATATCTAGACAAGTTTGTGCTCACGGGTTGCCAATTATTCTAAACTTTTAGAACCTAACAAAGTTCATATATATGTGTGTGTGTGTGTGTTTTGGAATGTATATTTTAACATGAGGAACTAACAATTATTTGAGAATATTTGTATTATATAGTTGTTCTTATGCAAAACCTACAGAGGTAAAGAGAAATGACAAAATACATTGCATAGTAGGCATGGAGAAAGATCATGTGGCCTAAGGAACCAGCATTTCGGGTCCCCAAATTAAAGTCCTCGTTGTTCAAGGAACTAGCATTTTGGATTCCATGGATTAAAAACCTAATAACCCTGGGAACCATGACATCACACTTGGGGAACCACGAGATCACGATATAGGAGCCACTGGTGGAGGAACCACTGCAACATCTTTCTTAAGGATCCATCAAGAAGGAACCAAGTGAAGGAACTCTGTTGTAGAAAGTAGCAAAAAGTAGTTTGTACAATAAAAGATAAGACCTAAATATTTTATATTTTAAACTCCTTTCTATTGCGAATATTATAGCTGTAAAACTTGTAAGCTCTTTGGGAGTATAATATAGCAAAAGATTGTAGGAGTGTAAAACCAAGAAGGGTCCCTTCTGGAGTTGGTTACAAATTTTGAAATGCTAAAATGTATGTTGGGACATTCAATTCTGAATCATTTTCCCTTCTTCTTCTGAGGTTTAGAGTCTATCTGATTGTTTATAAATGCCAGATTTTTTATTAATTAATTTGACACTATCATAAAGCAAATGTGCTACTTCCTACAGGAAAGATTTTGGACATTTTTTTATAGTACTAGCTCTAGAAGGGTTGTAAACTCTTTGGGAGTACACTTCTAAAGAATAACAGGTCATTTTACGACATTTAAACACTTGTAGTGATACTTTATTGCTTAGTACTTTATTGCTTAGGAGAAATCATATTCTTTGTCTTGTGGAGTTCTATGTGGCTTGTGCACATATTGGTTCATATAACGATCCTAATAGGCCGCGGAGAACAAGACCCAGTTCACCCAACTTCTACTCCAGCCTCTTCTTAGTGACTCAAGATCCGATACCAGCATTGGGCCTGAGAACTGTCTAAAAAAGAGGGACTCACAACATGTTCTCAAGATCCTCTTGCAATCTCATGATCGATGACTCTAATACCAAATGATAAGAAATTGTTGGAATATCTAGACCTCCATAGAGAAAGAGAGAGATTAAGATAGAGAAATACACTAAACAATTGGTTTATTCTTCAATGGATTACAAGTATTTATACAAGTTTCTTAGTCAAATAAACAACTAACAACTTGTAAATAACTAACTAACTAAATGCAACATTACGACTTGTTGTAGTCCTACAACTAACTAATTAACTAAATGCAACATTACAACAATGATTATCTACATGCCTATATAGGATTACAATCGGAAGCTTTTAGTAGCTAGGTTTTTGGTATTCTAAATTATGTATTACATGAACCCTAAATAGGATTATGTAATATCAATCCATGTGATTAAACAACCAAGTATATAAGGCTGGCTCTTACTCTTGTATGAGATATCCAGAGAATAATAATTAGGAGTGTACATGGGTCAGGTTTAGGGATTTTTTTAATCCAACCTAGCCCAACACAGGGGTCCAACCCAATCCACATGGATCAGGTTGGACCTAGGAGTTGGACAAATTTTTTTTTAATTACTATTATTATTATTATAAATTGGGCATTAGAATAACACCATCACAAACTATTTTTAATTTTAATAGTGCTTCAAGGTTCAAGCCAACACACATAACAAATTACTCGATCTGCAGTGCCTACCAGTTTTTGGCTAGGATGGAAAGAAGCTTGCTACCCAATTGTTCTAACTCAGGGAGGAGTCACCTTCTGTGGAAAGGTATTTGGAATTTATAGGTTCCTCGTACAGTTAAACACATGATTTGGCAAGCAACTAATGAAGCTATCCCAACACTTTGCAATTTGTGGCGAAGAAATGTGGTCAAATCTGTCCTTTGTCCAGGGTGCAAGGCAGCAAGTGAAAAGACAGTTCATGCTCCCCGGAGTTGTCATTCGCTCCTTGTTATATGGGAATCCGATGAGGTGTTAAAGAAATTACTCGAGTATAAATTTATTTTCTTCGCTGATCTTTTGGAGATGATTTTCATTAGGAGGGATCATATTGAGGTCAACCTCTTAGCCATGATGTTTTGGTTAATCTGGAATAAGAGGAACTCTAACAGACTAGGTAGCTCTTATACTGAAACTCATCTGATTCGAATTAAAGCAGGGACTTACCTTCAAGATTTCCTGTCTGCTCAAGTCTCCAAAAATTGATCACCTCCAGAAATGAATAGAGTTGTTCGGTGGATCCCTCCAGAAATGAATCTTCCTTACGCTATTCAGATAGTCAGTTTTTGAATTAAAGCTTGTTTTTTGGAGCCTTTTTGGTAACTCAAATCAGATAGTCAGTTTTTGAATTAAAGCTTTTTTTTTTGGAACCTTTTTAGTAAAATTGCATTTTTGTGAAACTCAAATATGGGAAATATTCCTATAAAAAAATTATCGAGAAAATTAAGGAGGGGGGGGGGGGGGTTTAAAATGTGATAATGACAATAGGATCACATATTACACTATTTTAAGGGAAATGATCCTTACCTATGGAAATTCGGATTTCAATACCAATTAAGCACCCTTATGGCCATACCCGGTTTCTTGACCAAAAATCTGAAGAAAAACAAAAATCCCTTTTCACCTCCTTTTTATTTCGTCTTGGTAATTAAAGTGTCAAATACAAGTTAATTTTTTTTTTCTAAGCTATAAAAAAAAATTCTAAAACAAACTAATTTAAACATTCTAAATATGTACAAATTATCAAATAAGTTAAGGAAAAAAAAAAGATTGATGTAATCTTGCAAATTACTTCATATGCATTTTATAGGAAGGTTGACATGCACAAACAAAATCAATTAGTAATAATGGTGCAGGGGGTCTGGAAGTGGCACCCTTGTCAAGACAGGCTCGACTAATCTTCAAATTGGGCCCGGTCCAGCCAAGATACCTGACACGACCGAAGTATAGTTAAACCCGAGGAGTTCCCCTATGGCTGAGGAGTCACCATAAGGGGTGTCCTAGGAGAGACGAGGAGGAAGCCATCCGAACTGAGAACTAGAGAACCAAGGAAGGACGTAGTGACATGCAGGTGAGAGGGAGAGGAAAATTCCTAATAAAGCAACCATCACCTCTGCACTAAATACACTTCAACAACCTAGCCTACCGCATTAATGGCAGAATGACACCTGAACAGTGCCCACACGGCTTGTATCCTACTCAAGGGGAAAATTAGCAGCCCTTCAAGTGAAAGGTTGAGATGGAAATCAAATGGCTATAAATGGGGAAAGATCCCACATGAATAGGGATCAGAAAAATAAACATTTAAACTCCAAGAATATAAATTGTAAAGCTCTCTTAAGTGTAAGAGTGACCCTCAGCTAGCCTGAGGGGAAAGATAGATAAGAAATCTGATATTTTTTCTACTTCATTACTGTTGAATAAATCATGGATTCATCCCCTTTCAACTATTTTCCAGTTTGTTAAATTAGGAAACCCATGTTGGAAAATTCGGTTTTGTATCTCATACAAAACACACAACGGAAGCAACAAAAATGGATCTATTTCATTCATGATTGATAACATGCACTATGTAAATTTCAAAATATAAGAACAAGATAGTGTACCTTGGTGTGGTGAAATTCAAAACAAAGATTAGAAGTACTTGGGAACACTCTTAATCTTCACTCCAATTCCACTTTACGCCCAAGAGGTGTGGTCTCTCAATCAGTTTCCAATGGAGAATAATTGAGTGGCTTCACTCACACATACACACCATTTCACAATGATGTCTCTCTTTTTCTAATTCTCTAATAAAAATTTTGTATGCTTCTCCCTTTATAACTAACTGATTATCTAATTGGGTTGGCTGGCTTATTGGGCCTTTCCAATTGGGCTTTAGTGTGTGGCTTGGAGTGGGACCAAAAGAGACTAATAAGACACTAGCTCCAATGAGCCTTGGGCTTTTCTATCAACTCTTGACAAGTCCAAAGTTACCATTAATTATATTTACTACCACTATATAAATATAATTTCGCTATAGGCCTTATTAATACATTATATCCAAAGACTTTATTATACATGCAAGCCCTTCATAAAATATTCGTAATAATACAAAGTCATGAATGTAGACTGCCACTTTGAAGATTACTACATCTTTATCCTTGAGTACCTGGTTTAATCCTTTAAGATATTCATCATATATTTATGAAATCCAATTTCATAAATATATACTTTAGTAACTCCTTACTAAAGTGGTTAGGTCTAACACTCTAAATAACCAAACTCATTAAACTTATCTCAAGGGAATATTTTATATCTCCATTAAGAGATTATGAATTCCATCTTGAGAATATATGTTCCATTAACACTAAATATGGCTGCCCAACATATTGAGGTTTTGATCGTGACTTTAAATCTCACTCCTGATATATCAAAGCAACCTACACCTTATGATCAGGTCCATTATTCTCTCAGGATTAAGAGCTCATGCGAATAGAAGTCGTGAGATTTTTTATTTATTTGAAAGTCGTTAGGAGATTAATAAATCTCACAGCGGTCCAGTTCAATATGTCTTAACTCTTAAAACATATCAACTAGAAGTCTCCACTTCCATGATCAAGACAAATTATCTTAGTTGATATGTTATAGTCTTTACAGATGAAATGCCTAATTTCATCACCGACTATGAACTGTAATTCTGAGTTTACAAAGAACTTGTGATTTATATCTTCTGTGACTTTTTACATAAATCACATACTATGCATCTCATGAACTATATGATAATGTCCAAATATTCATGTTACCATTATTTTAGATAATAATAAAACAGCTTTATTTATCATAATATTAAGTCATATATAATGTCATACAAAGTATCATACAATAGGATTTAAGGGCACACATCCTAACAATCTCCCACTTGCCCTAAGGACTATTGTGCACTAATCTAACTCCCATTCCCTCCAAATGTGACTCAAAATTCCTTTGGGGCAAGGTTTTGGTAAAGGGGTCTGCTAGGTTACTTGTACTATCAATCTTTGCTACTACTACATCTCCTCGAGCAACAAAGTCTCAAATAATGTGATACTTTCTCCCAATGTGCTTTCCTTTCTTATGATTTCTTGGATCTTTGGATTGTGCCACCGCTCCACTATTATCGCAAAACAATGTGATGGGAACTTGCTCCATTCTTACAACACCAAGATCAGAAAGGAATTTCTTGAGCCAAACAGCTTCTTTTGCTGCCTTACAAGTAGCAATATATTCAGCTTCCATGGTGGAGTCCGCAATACAAGATTGCCTAACACTCCTCCAACTTATGGCTCCACTTCCCAAGGTGAACACACAACCTGAAGTGGATCAAATCCTCACTATGGTAAACAAGCATATAATATCTCGTTCTCCATAGATACTTGAGAATAATATGCTTTACAACTTGTCAATATTTAAGTCTTGTATTTGATTGATATTGGTTGACCCTGCCAACTAAATAACAAATATTTGATCTAGTACATAGCATGGCATACATGAGATTTCCCACTATAGAAGCATAAGGAACTTGTCTCATGGTATTTTCTTCCTCAAGAGTCTTAGGCCTTTGGTCATCAGACAGAGGAACTCCATGTCTAAAAGGAAGTAATCCTTTCTTAGAGTTTTGCATGCTAAACCGTTCTAGAACGTTATCTATATACCCAATTTGTGATAAACCTAACATCTTATTCTTGCGATCTCACCAAAGCTTGATCCCTAGAATAAAGTTAGCTTCACCCAAGTCCTTCATTTCAAATTGGCTTGACAACCAAACCTTTACCGATGACATTACCCCTACATCATTTCCAATGAGTAGAATATCATTAACATAACTAAGAACATTACTACTTTGTCTCGATGTCTTTTGTACACACATGGTTCATCAAGATTTTGTTCAAAACCAAATGATTTGATTGCTTGATCAAATCTAATGTTCCATGACCTAGATGCTTGCTTAAGTCCATAAATGGACATTTTCAACTTGCATACCATATGTTCTTGGTTCTTAGCTATGAAACCTTTTGATTGCATCATATAGATTTCTTCTTCAAGATTGCCATTAAGAAATACAGTCTTGACATCCATTTGCCAAATCTCATAATCATAATGAGTAGCGATGGATAAGAGAATTCTGATAGATTTAAGCATGGCTACTAGCGAAAAGGTTTCATCATAGTCAATGCCTTCTTTTTGTGTATACCTTTTGCCACTAGTCTTGCTTTAAAGGTTTCAACCTTTCCATCTATCACTCTCTTCCTCTTGTGAACCCATTTGCAACCAACAGGTTTAATGCCGTTAGGTGCCTTTACAAGATCCCATACTTGATTTAAATACATAGAATCCAATTCAGATTTCATAGCTTGGACCCAATGATGTGCATCTATATCATTCATTGCCTCTTCATAAATGTAGGGATCCAATTCAGCCTCTTCTGGGATAGCTTCATAAGTTTCTCCCAAACCTATTAATCTTATAGGAGGCCAAACAATTCTCCCACTATGACGAGGCACTTATGTACTGGTCATCTCATGAGTAATGTCTTGTGGTGTATCTAGTATACCCACATTATCCCTAGTTTGATGCATTGGTTGTTCTATTACAGATTCATTCATTTCAGCCAAAACAACTCTACTTCTAAGAGTAAAATTATTCATATAGTCATTTTCCAAAAATTTAGCATTTGTACTAACAAAAACTTTGTTATCATTTCAACTATAGAATAAATAACCCCTAGTTTCTTTTGGATAACCCACAAGCAAACATACTTCTAATTTTGGTTCCAACTTATCAGGCTTCTCTTTTAGCACATGTGCTAAACAACCCCAAATATGGAGATATCTCATACTAGGCTAACGCCCACTTCACAATTCCATAGGAGTTTTGGGAACAGATTTTAATGGAACTAAATTCAAAAAATGTATTGCTGTATCTAAGGCATGCCCCCAAAAGGAAATTGGTAAAGTTGGGTAACTCATCGTGGACCTAACCATTTCCAAAAGAGTCTTATTCCTTCTCTCTGCTACACTAGTTTGTTGGGGAGTTCTAGGTGCAGTCAATTAGGATACAATCCCATTTTGAATTAGGTAATCCTTGAAATCCCTAAGAATGTATTCGTCACCCCGATCAGATCGAATGACCTTTATGCGTTTACCCAATTGATTTTTTAACTTCAGCCCTAAACTCTTTGAACTTTTCAAAGGCTTCGGACTTCCGTCTCATTAGGTACACATAACAATATCTTGAGTAATCATTTGTAAAAGTGATGAAGTACTCAAAAGGTAGAAGACCCAAGAGTTGCTTGAATTAGTTCATACAGATGTATGTTATGAGTATTTCATCACTTTCACAAATGATTACCCAAGATATGGTTATGTGTACCTAATGAGATGGAAGTCCGAAGCCTTTGAAAAGTTCAAAGAGTTTAAGGCTGAAGTTGAGAATCAATTAGGCAAATGCATAAAGGCCATTCGATCTGATCAAGGTGGCGAATACCTTCTTGGGGATTTCAAGGATTACCTAATTCAGAATGGGATTATATCCCAATTGACTGCACCTGGAACTCCTCAACAAAATGGTGTAGCGGAAAGAAAGAATAGGACTCTTTTGGAAATGGTAAGGTCTATGATGAGTTATTCAACTTTACCAATTTCTTTTGGGGGTATGCCTTAGATACAGCAATACATCTTTTACATTTAGTTCCATCAAAATTTGTTCCCAAAACACCTATGGAATTGTGGAGTGGGCGTAAGCCTAGTATGAGGTATCTCCACATTTGGGGTTGTCCAGCACATGTACTAAAGGGTAAGCCTAATAAGTTGAAACCAAAATCAGAAGTATGTCTACTTGTGGGTTATCCAAAAGAAACTAGGGGTTATTTATTCTATAGTCGAAATGATAACAAAATTTTTGTTAGTATAAATGCTAGATTTTTAGAAAATGACTATATAAATAATTTTACTCCTAGAAGTAAAGTTGTATTGGCTGAAATGAATGAATTTATAAATCAACAACCGTTGGATAAAACTAGGGATGATGTGGTTGTATTGGATACACCACAAGATACTACTAATGAGTTGTCTAGTACATAGGTGCCTTGTCGTAGTGTGAGAATTGTTTGGCCTCCTGTGAGATTTATAGGTTTGGGAGAAACTTATGAAGCTATCTCAGAAGAGGCTAAATCAGATCCTTACACTTATGATGAAGCAATAAATGATATATATGCACATCATTGGGTCCAAGCTATGAAATCTGAATTAGATTCCATGTATTTCAATCAATTTTGGGATCTTGTAGAGGCGCCTAACGGCATTAAACCTATTGGTTGCAAATGGGTTTACAAGAGGAAGAGAGGGATAGATGGAAAGGTTGAAACCTTTAAAGCAAGACTAGTGGCGAAAGGGTATACACAAAAACAAGGCATTGACTATGATGAAACTCTTTCGCCAGTAGCCATGCTTAAGTCTATCAGAATTCTTTTATCCATTGCTGCTCATTATGATTATGAGATTTGGCAAATGGATGTCAAGACTGCATTTCTAAATGGCAATCTTGAAGAGGAAGTCTATATGTTGCAACCGAAAGGTTTTATAGCAAAGAACCAAGAACATATGGTATGCAAGTTGAAAAGGTCCATTTATGGACTTAAACAAGCATCTAGCTCATGGAACATCAGATTTGATTAGGCAATCAAATCATTTGGTTTTGAACAAAATCTTGATGAACCATGTGTGTACAAGAGACATCAAGACAAAGTAGTAATGTTCCTAGTGCTTTATGTAGATGACATTCTACTCATTGGAAATGATGTAGAGATAATGTCATCGGTTAAAGTTTGGTTGTCAAGCCAATTTGATATGAAGGACTTGGACGAAGATAACTATATTCTAGGGATCAAGCTTTGGGGAGATCGAAAGAATAGGATGTTGGGTTTGTCACAAGCTGGATATATAGATAAGGTTCTAAAACGGTTTAGCATGCAAAACTCCAAGAAAGAATTACTTCCTTTTAGACATGGAATTCCTCTGTCTGATGACCAAAGGCCTAACACTCAAGAGGAAGAAAACATGATGAGACAGGTTCCTTATGCTTCTGCGGTAGGAAGTCTCATGTATGCTATACTTTGTACTAGGCCGGATATTTGTTATTTAGTTGGCATGGTTAGCCGATATCAATCAAATCCAGGACCTAAACATTGGCAAGCTATAAAGCATATTCTCAAGTATCTAAGGAGAACGAGAGAGTATATGCTTGTTTACCGTTGTGAGGATTTGATTCCCATTGGCTATACAGATTCAGATTTTCAGTCAGATCTAGATTTCAGAAAATCCACGTTGGGATGTATTTTCACCTTGGGAGGTGGAGCCATAAGTTGGAGGAGTGTTAAGAAATCTTGTATTGCTGACTCCACCATGGAAGCTGAGTATATTGCTGCTTGTGAAGCAGCAAAAGAGGCTGTTTGGCTCAAGAAATTCATTTCTAATCTTGGTGTTGTGAGAATTGAGCAAGTTCCCATTACATTATTCTACGACAATAGTGGAGCGGTTGCACAATCCAAGGATCCAAGGAATCACAAGAAAGGAAATCACATAGAGAGAAAGTATCACATCATTCGAGACATTGTTGCTCGTGGAGATGCGGTAGTAGCAAAGATTGATGGTGCAAAGAATCTAGCAGATCCCTTTACCAAAGCCTTGCGCCAAAGGACTTTCAAGTCACATTTGGAGGAGATGGGAGTTAGATTAGTGCACAATAGTCTTTAGGGCAAGTGGGAGACTGTTAGGATTAGTGCTCTTAAATCCTATTGTATGATGCCATGCATGTTATTATTTATGACATTATGTATGACTTAATGTTGTGTTTAATAAAGTTGTTTTATTATTATCTAAAAATAATGGTAACATGAATATTGGGACATTATTATATAGTCCATGAGATGCATTGTATGTGAAGTCACAGAAGATGTAAGTCACAAGTTCCTTGTAAACTCAAAATGTAGTTCGTAGTCGGTGATGAAAATTAGGCATTTCATCTGCGAAGACTACAACATATCAACTAAGATGATTTGTCTTGATCATGGAAATGGAGATTTCTAGTTGGCATGTTGATATGTTTTAAGAGTTAAGACATATTGAACTGGACCGCTGTGAGTTTTATTATTCTCCTAATGACTGTCAATTGAATAATAAACTCACGACTTGTATTTGCATGAACTCTTAATCCTGAGAGAATAATGGACTTGATCATGAGGTGTAGGTTGCTTTGATATATCAAAAGTGAGATCTAGAGTAATGGTCAAAACCTTAGTATGTTGGGCAACCACATTTAGTGTTGATGGAACATATATTCTCAAGATGAAATTTATAGTCTCTTAATGGAGATACAAAATATTCTCTTGAGAGTTTAATGGGTTTGTTATTCAGAGAGTTAGGCCTAACCACTTTAGTAAGGAGTTACTAAAGTATATGTTTATGGAATTGGATTTCATAAATATATGATGAATAACTTAAAGGATTAAACTGGATACTCAAGGAATTAAGATGGAGTAATCTACAAAGTGACAGTCTTCTTTCCTGACTTTGTATTACTACGAATATTTTATGAAGGGGTTGCATGTACAATAAAGTCTTGGGATATAATTTATAAATAAGGTCTAGAGTGCAACTATATTTATATAGTGTTATTAAATATAGTTAATGGTAACTTTGGACTTGTCAAGAGTTGACAGAAAAGCCCAAGGCCTATTGGAGCTAGTGTCTTATTGATCCCTTTTGGTCCCATTCCAAGCCACACACTTAAGCCCAATTGGAAAGGCCCAAAAGGCCAGCCTAATTAGATAATCAGTTAGACACAAAGGGAGAAATATATAGAATTTTCTGTTGAGAATTTTGTAAGAACTATTACGAAGTGGTGCAAAAGTGTTAGAAACTTTTTGATATTCTCCCTTTCGAACTGATTGAGAGACCACACATCTTGGGCGTTAGTGGAATTGGAGTGAAGATTGAAAGTGTTTCCAAGTGCTTTGGATCTTCGGTTTTGAAATTCACCGCTCCAAGGTACACTCTCTTGTTCTCAAATTCTGAAACTTATATAGTACATGTTAGCTTTTATGAATGAAGTAGATCCGTTTGTTTTCCGCTACGCACATGGATTTTTTCATCACAAACAAGATTCGCAAACTGAAAATTCATCAAAGTCCATAGGCTATAAAAGTCCATCTTTGATTAGTCCTTGAATCCTATTTGAATTAATATGACCTAAACACAAGTGCCATAGATATGCATCACTAGAAGAAAGAAACTCTCTTTAATGATTTTACATAAGAGCTACTATCTAATTCAAAATTGTATAATTCATGCTTGTCAGGAGTTAAAATATAAAGACCATCCACAATATTGCCAAAACAGATAAACATTTTATCATTCTTTATTACAACATTGTCTTTGAGGATAACACAATATCCATGTTTACCTAAGTAAGTTACTGAAATTAAATTCCTACAAACATTAGGTACATACAAACAGTCTTCCAATAATTAAACTCTAGAATTAAAGCATAAATTAAACACTCCTAACAGCTACAACTAGAGTTCTGCTCCCATCAATCAAAGTAAGAAACAATTTTCCCTCATTCAACTTTCTGGTCTCCTGGAACCCCTACAAAGAATTGCAGATATGATTAATACAACCTGAATCCACACACCAGGAATCCGTGGGATTCTGTACCAAACATATTTCAAGAAGAAATGACCTTTTCATACCCTTATTCTTGGTAGTCTTGAAAATTAGAAAATTCCTCTTCCAATGTCCTTTCTCACCACAATGGAAACGTTTTCCTTTGATATTCTTTGCTTTGTTGGCAACTCCCAAGGCAATTTGTTTACCATCTTGCTTGGTAAAGTCCTTCTTCTTCTGCTTCTTCTTCTTACCCTTGCCTTTCGACTTAGGTTGAGAAGTAGAAGCTTCACCAACATTGGCTTTAATACTAGAAGTACCAAGGATGCCTTCCGCCGCTACCAACTCATTCATTAATTCAAACAATAAATAAATCTTTTTGTTCATATTATAATTAAGTCTGAATTCCTTGAATGATTCTAGTTGTGACTAGAGTATCATCCTAAGACAATGCTCCCTCACTGAAGTATCTTCAGCCATTTTGGTATTATAAATCTGCCTTTTAGTTTCCTGCCTTATAGAACAGCCTTGCTCACCAAACATCTCCTTCAGACTTAGCATTATGTCTGAAGCTAGTTCTACATCTTGCATTTGAAGCTATAGAATATTTGAAATAGATGCTAGGATATAGATTTCTGCCAACGATCATATCATTGTTTTTCCTCAAGAGGAGCATCTAATGAAGGAAATTTAGGACAGGGTTGAGTTAACACATACTTGTGCTCTTCAGCTGTAAGAACAATGTCCAAATTTATTTTCCAGTCAACATAGTTGGATCCAGTCAATTTGTTTTGGTTAAGAATAGCAACAAGTGGGCTAAATGATGCCATGATTTAAATCTGAAAATAATAAACATGAATATAACAAGTAAACTGGACATTATCAATTTAGCATACAAACATATAGTATGGAACCTTAATAAAACCATAATATAAAATATGCAACGACATCCCAATCTCATGTTTAAAATTCCTTGGAAGCAAGTAAATTATAAATACTATGATTGATTGAGAACTATTCTCATTATCAATGCTATCATGATAACTCTTATCAAACACTAATAACATGCCGTATTTCCTTTAGCCTCTAAGCAATAATGACATAGCTCCACGGGAGGTTAACATTACACTTAGTCTAGTGTACACCATTGACTGAACTTTATGTAAGTCATTAAGTAACTCCACGGTAGCGTGGTCGTCCTTAATGTAAAAACACATATCATCCATCATTAAGAAGCTTATTCTGTAGTACCATGAATTAAACACCATCCGAAGGGAGCAAGGCATATACGCCAATACGAGATACTTAATCACACTACTATAAACCGACAATGGAGGCCCCGAGATCCAACCCTTGTATCTCTCTCCCACTAGATATTTTAAAGTAAAGATTTTTAAGATCAAGAACCATAATAATGCTAGAAACCCTTGAAAAACATAATCCTAATCTCATTAGGAATAAATTTCATTAAAAGAATACTTTAATCCTAGCATTAATATATATAAATATATATATAATGTAATAATCAATTCATGAAGTAGGCTTTGAATCCTTGTAACACTTCTTTATATGGGTTCATATATATACGGATTGAAGGAAAGATATAAACAAATAACACATATAAACCCTTATATATAATATATGACAATTATCACATGATAAGCAATTGAATGCTGGAATCCGTATATTATATATAATTATATAAGACCAATACTTCCAAGCTGTGCAAAAGAAGAATCTGTATATTATATATAATATTTAAGATTAATACTTCCAAGCGGTGCAAAAGAAAGCCAAGCAGTGTAATAACTTGATGTCCATTGATGGTAATAATCAATAGTTATTGAATGAAATTCAATAACTACTCCTAACTGCCAATAATATCCAAGCTGTGCACTCTTGGAATCATGCAAAACAATATATTGCATATATTGATCAATGCACACAATGTTTATGGAACAATATCTTTATGCAGAAATTTGAAACACAAGGATAACGGTTTTCTTAAATTCTAAAAACCAATCACATGCTATACAATCATGATATGAAAACTTGGCTCTGATATCAATTGTTGGAAAATCTGGTTTTGTAACTCATACAAAACACACAACGGAAGTAACAAAGATGGATCTATTTCATTCATAATTGATAACTTGCACTATGTAAATTTTAGAATTTAAGAACAAGATAGCGTACCTTGGTGTGGTGAAATTCAAAACAAAGATAAGAAGTACTTGGGAACACTCTTAATCTTCACTCCAATTTCACTTTACACCCAAAAAGTGTGGTCTCTCAATCAGTTTCCAAGGGAGAATAATTGAGTGGCTTCACTCACATATACACACCATTTCACAATGATGTCTCTATTTTTCTCATTCTCTAATAAAAATTTTGTATGTTTCTCCCTTTATAACTAACTGGTTATCTAATTGGGTTGGCTTATTGGGCCTTTCCAATTGGGTTTTAGTGTGTGGCTTGGAGTGGGACCAAAAGGGACCAATAAGATAATAGCTCCAATAGCCCTTCGGCTTTTCTGTCAACCCTTGACAAGTCCAAAGTTACCATTAATTATATTTAATACCACTATATAAATATAATTGCACTCTAGGCCTTAATAAATTATATCCCAAGACTTTATTATACATGCAACCCCTTCATAAAATATTCGTAGTAATACAAAATCATGAATGTAGACTGCCACTTTGAAGATTACTACATCTTTATCTTTGAGTACCCGGTTTAATACTTTAAGTTATTCATCATATATTTATGAAATCGAATTACATAAATATATACTTTAGTAACTCCTTACTAAATTGGTTAGGCCTAACACTCTGAATAACCAAACCCATTAAATTTCTCTCAAGAGAATATTTTATATCTCCGTTAAGAGATTATGAATTCCATCTTAAGAATAAATGTTCCATCAACACTAAATGTGGCTGCCCAACATACTGAGGTTTTGGTCGTGACTTTAGATCTCACTCCTGATATATCAAAGCAACCTACACCTTATAATTAGGTCCATTATTCTCTCAGGATTAAAAGTTCATGCAAATAAAAGTCATAAGATTTATTATTCATTTGACAGTCATTAGGAGAATAATAAATCTCACATCAGTCCAGCTCAATATGTCTTAACTCTTAAAACATATCAACATATCAACTAGAAGTCTCCACTTTCATGATCAATACAATTCATCTTAGTTGATATGTTATAATCTTCGCAGATGAAATGCCCAATTTCATCACCGACTACGAACTAGAATTCTGAGTTTACAAAGAACTTGTGATTTATATCTTCTGTGACTTTTCATATAAATCACATACTATGCATCTCATGGACTATATGATAATGTCCAAATATTCATGTTACCATTATTTTAGATAATAATAAAACAACTTTATTTATCATAACATTAAGTCATACATAATGTCATACATAGCATCATACAATAGGATTTAAGGGCATACATCCTAACAGCCTAAGCATTGGCCCGCATACCCATCTCTAAAAATAAATTGCATTGGGCCTGAATCAAAACCTTAAACTTGTGCCTAGGCCTTTACATGGTTTTCAGCCCACATAACAGGCATCGTTTATCGGAAAGGCCACCTTGAGTTCTTACATACCAATTAGAGCAATCGAAGCATGGAAAACCTAGAGAGGAGCAGGATAGTGGCCTAGAGCAGAGGACGAGAATCTGTGGGATCAGGGCATAGAGAAAATTGAGTGAATATGAGGCCAAGAAGGGAAGTCCAAATGTAGACCTTGTCCTATAGCTTCGTTAAAAGTTTTCCTGTGCACTCTGTTCGAAGACGTCAAGATCCTCTAGTCTAGTTATGGCCGATCCCAAGGGATCGAGAAATGGATGAGCTGAGAGATCATGTTTGCCAACTGTGATGGCAGCTTCACTAGAGGGTGAACTTGAGGGAGCACAGAAGCCCTACACTCTGCCCAGCTCTAGCTCAGTGGAAGGGCATAAGCGAAATAGGACCCCCTAGGAACGTGGGAGTTGATGCCATAAGTAACGCTTTGCACCAAATACCCAATTCACCCTTCTCCAACTACGTGGAAGATGCAGGGATCCCTCGTCAGTTCACCCAACCCACTTTCATTGTTTATAATGACAAAACGAACCCAGTGGAGCATTTTAGCCACTTTACCCAGAGGATTGCCATCCATTCCAAGAATAAAGCCCTCATGTCTAAAGTCTTTCCTTTGAGCCTTGGTCCCACTGCCATAAGATGGTTTGATGGGTTAGAAGAAGGGTCCATAAGATCATTTGAGGAGTTAATAAGGGCATTTGGGGCCAAATTTATGACATGCAATAGGGTTCCAAAGCCCATTGACTTTTTACAGACCATGGCCATAAGAGAAGGGGAATCCTCAAGGGTGTACTTTAACAGATATTGAGAACTCTTTAATGAGATTAGAGGAGACTTTGGAGGCATGGCCGCCAGCCCTTTTGAAGTTGGATTGCCTTCGAACTTCAAATTAAGGAAATCTCTCACCGTGAACCCTGCTAGAAATATGCATCAATTGATGGACAGGATAAATGAGTATAAGAGGGTGGGAGATGACCAAGTTTAGGGTAAGGCCAAGGCCAAGGTTCTCACACCAGACAGAAGGGAGACTTGGCTGGATTACTTTGGACCTACTAGGCTGAGGAGAGATTATTTTAGCTAAGCACCATATCCCAACATGCAGGCAATAAATTTGGTGTTCAAGGAGCCTGTGTACCGAATATTAGAAAGGATAATGTTAGGACATATGTGGTTCACTTGTTAAAAACATATGTTGTTCTTTTATGTAATTGGCTAATCCTTTGTCACAGATTGCCAAAAGGGGAGATTGTTAGGACATATGTGGTTCACTTGTTAAGAACATATGTCGTTCTTTTGTGTAATTGGCTAATCTTTTGACAAAACGTACTTTACTTGTATTTAGGTAGATCTAGGATGTATTTAATACTTCAAAGAACATGTTGTCCAAGTCTAGTATTAAAGCCATGAAGATTGGGCCAAGAAACAAGTGAAGAAAAAGTGTTCACTAAAGCTAGACAGATAGCTCAACACCTACGGACAGCTGCTCGACAGATAGCTATCTATCGAGGTTTAATGAGGCTCGACACCTGCTATTTATCGAGGTATCTATCAAGGTTACGGAAATCAGAATTTTCAAATCTGATTTTCGGCCCATGCTTATGTATTTGTATACGGTTTCTTTTCTTACAACCTTAGACATATACAAGGCTTATTTTAGAGGCCGTCACATAAGAGAATACAAGGAGAACTTATGAAAAAAGTGATTGAAGCCTTATTCTCTCTGAAAGAAGCTACTGCGTCTTTACGCCTTAGGGTTTTGTAACCAAGTGCTTCATGATCTTCATTGTTGATAAAGTGAAGAACTTTGCACCCAACATTCTTCTTTCTCAAGTTGGTGAGTGAGTCACGTAATGAGATTCGTGCAAATGAGTTAGTCACGTACTGGGATCCGTGCATCAAAGGGTAGCGTTCATATATTGAAAAGTTCAAAGGTTTTGAAGCGGTAGAAGGTTTCTGCTGTAAGTTCATCTATGGGATTGTAGAGTCTAGGGACAAAGGTTTTGTACTAGATCTAAAACTTCTCTTTACTATAGTGGATTACTTTTTAAGAAGGTTTCCCCCCAGGTTTTTTACTGTGAAATTGGTTGGTTTCATTGGTTTTCCTGGGTCATCATATCTTGTCTTATTTACTTTTCCGCTGCATATGATTTTGACATGATATTGATGTTTGTTTGTTTTAACAAGTTTTATTTATAATAAATCTAATTAACAATTTGGGTCTAAAACTTGTTAATTCTATCAACCGGGGTCTAAATTTTCCCAACAAATAAATCATGAGCTTTTATTTTAAATGGAAGAACAAGATGGGAGGGTATCATGTGAAAAGAAATCAGAACCTATACTACTAGTATCACTAGGATCGAGGCCATACCATCGAGGATTATAGGACTCTGTAAGATTTTCTTGACTAGCTAATTAAGGTAGGAAAACTAAAGCAATTCATGCATCAGCTAGTTGGACAGGGGGGCAATCAAGCTTTAGACCCTGAGCAAGCGTGACACTGCACCCACCCTTGGGAATCATTGACATAATTTTCATGACACCAGGGAGGGGAGGGGTGGGTCTTGGTTGTATCACCAAAAGTCGTTGCAAGTGGGGACCTTAGGTTGGCTAAGCATAGAAGGGAAGAAGAACAACTTGTTATAGTCTTCTCTGAGGATGATAAGTTAGGCACCATCCAGCCGCATAATGATGCCTTGGTGGTGACCCTCTAGATTGGGGGCTTCAAGGTCAAAAGAGTAATGGTAGATTAGGGAAGTGGGGCTAAGATCGTGTACCCTGGTTTGTACATTGGGTTGGGTTTAAGGCATAATCTATGCCATTGCCTATGATAGACTTTGAGTACATTAATAGTTTGCCATCAATCCATTACGGTCTATTTAGGCCCATGGTTGGAATCATGACCCACCTTATTATGAATGACCTATAAATCTTTTCCCTTTAGCATTAAAGGCCTTACCCACACATTGTGTAACCTTAGATCCAATTTGTTAGGACATATGTGAATCATGTTAGGAACATATATCATTTAGAATTGGTTAATCCTTTGACAAAACATACTTTACTTGTGATTGGGTAGATATAGGATGTGTTTAATATTTCAAGAAACAAGAGTTCAAGTCCAAGTGTTAAAGCCATGCAAATCTGTCCAAGAAACAAGTGAAGAAGTGCTGAATTTTAAAGCTCAACAGCTAACTCGACATATAGCATCTATCAAGGTTTAAAAGGCAGCTTTAGCCCGATGCTCGACAGTTGCTTGATAGATACCCTATCTATCAAGATTTATGAAAATCAGTTTTTCAGATTTAATTTCACTCCAATCCATGTGTACATGTTTAGGTTTTCATTTCTCCCAACCCTAAACATATATAAGGATTATTTTAAGGGCCGTCAAAGGTTGTGCAAGTGTAGAGCAAAGTTTTGTTCATGCAAATTGTAACTAGAGACAGAGTTTGTCCTATTTCATCTTTCTCCTGAAGAAGCTACTGCGTTTGTATACCGTTGGGTTTTGTGACCAAGAAGTTTCATGATCTTTATTATGTTAATGACCTGAAGAACTTTGCAGACAACATCTTTCTCAAGTTGGTGATTAAGTCGCGTACTGGGATCCGTGTATCGATTGGTTAGTCATGTACTAGGAGCTGTGAATTGAAAATGAGAGCTTGTCACTACAAAATTAGTCCAATTGTGTATTGGGGTAAGGGTTCAACTGTAGGTTGGTATAAGGTACTGGGATTCCTTTAGTTGTAACCGCTTGTTGTGATAATAGTGGATTCTCAGGAGTGGTGACCTTAAAATCACCTAGTAGGATTTTTGTCTTGGAGGTTTTCCCTATTCGTAAACAAATTACCATGTCAACTTTATTTTTCGTTGCATATTAACTTAGTTGGTGATTTGTTTGTGCTACCACGCGTCTTGCATGTTAATTGGATTAATTAATTCATTTGGCTAATTAATCGATTAATTTATCACAAGGGGTCAATACATTCTTGGCCTACCAAGTGGTATTAAAGCAGGCACACTCTGATTAGGGTTAATTTTGCTGTGTGATCCATTGACCCTTATTTGTCATGGATAGAGGACAGTCTCTTATTATACCTCCTTTATTTAATGGCACTAACTATGCATACTATAAAGTACGCATGAGAGATTTCTTGCAGTCATTAGATGAAAAGGTGTGGCAAGCTGTGGAGATAGGCTGAACCATGCTAAAGGAAGCACCAGCCGATTGGGATGATGCTAAGATCAAGACTGCAAACTTCAATAGCAGGGCATTGAATGATTTATTCAGTGCAATCACGAATGAGGAGTTTATGAAGATATCCTCTACCGAAACTGCCAAGGAAGCATGGACTATTCTCCAGACAACCAATGAGGGAACCAAGGCTGTTAAGGACTCGAAGCTTCAGAGGCTCATTACAAGCTTTGAAGATTGAGGTAGAAGAGGATGAGTCCTTTGATGAGTTCTATGCCAAGCTCAAGGACGTAGTGAACTCAGCCTTTAATCTTAGGGAAACCATTCCTGAACCCAAGATTGTTAGAAAGGTGCTTAGATCTCTACCCTAGAGATTGCATGCCAAGATCACCACAATTGAGGAATCAAAGGACATTGACAAAATTCCTTTAACAAAACTGGTTGGTAATCTGCAAAACTATGAGTTGGGTTTGACAAGGATTAGGAAATCGAGTAAGGGTAAGAGCATGGCACTAAAGGCCAAGAGCAGTGATACAGATGAGTCTTCAAACGATGAAGATTCTAAAATGAAGTCCTACATCACAAGGTAATTCAAGAAGTTCATGAAGAATGCCAATGGGAAAGGCTTCGACAAGGACCATAGGTAATCTAGTTCCTGGCAGTTTAAGAGCCAAGACAAAGGGAAGAAGGATGCTAGGGATGACGGTCAATACACTGTTCCCTCAGGACCTAAGTTTTTCGAGTGTCAAGGTTTTGGACACATGAAACAGGAGTGCTCTACGTATCTCAAGACCATTGGGAAAAACAAGGCACTTGGTGCTACCTTGAGCAAAACCAAACTTGAGGATAATTCAAAAAATGAGGATGATGGAATCTGGAATGCCTTCACTGCCATTATAAATCCTATTGAGGGGATTGTTGAAAATGTGGATGAAGAAGAGGACTTGGTGAAGTCTAAGTTTGAAAATATGGATAAACAAGATGACATCCACACAGCCTATGCAAAATTATACAAGGTCTCGGAAAAGCATGTTAAGTTGTATAGGTTGGCCACCAAGAAGCTTATTGATGTGGAGCTTGAATGAGAAGAATCTCCACGAACTTTGATGAAGCTAATCAAACTATTAGAGCACTGAGATTTCAGAATAATTTCTTGGCTGAGAAGACCAAGAAGCTTGAAGCGGAGTTGCTTCAAGTCAGAGCTTAGTTGGAGAGGATTTCAAGTGCAAAGCTTGACAAGATGCTCAACCTTCAGAAATCTACTTCTGATCGAACTAGTTTAAGGTATGATTTCTCTTCTTCTAATATTGCTTCCTCTAGTACAACCGTTTTGGTTTCTCCTGCTAACAATGTTGAATCTGAAAACATTGATGTAAAAACTATTCTAGCTAGTGAGAACATACACAAGGGTAAACCTATCTTAGAAGCACTCCCTAAGCTTGTGATGAAAGAAACTAAAAACCCTAGGACTAAGAAGGGTAATACCTAACACTCTAAATAGAAGAAGCAGTATCTCTGCCATCATTGTGGAGCAATCGAACATACTCGACCTAATTGCTACAAGTGGTTAGCCACTTAATAGTGCAACAGTATGGTCTAATCAGGAAACCAGAATTAGTTTTCATCCTCTCTTACTCCTTTTGGAGATCTTCTCAGAGCTCTCATATTCCTTTTGAACTTGAACGGTTGCAATTCTTCCCCCTTACCGTTGGTTCAAGGGTTCTCTTAAAGGAAAGGTTCTTCCAAGTTGTGGAAGGAAAAAGGCTCTTAGTGATTTAGTCTCTCTACTCTTTGATTGCATTACTTATGTGTTTTGTTTTCTTGTTTTAAGTCAGTCTAGTTTTATGCTATGCTTTGTTTAACGTGTCTTTTTTTGTTTGCTTTCAATTTTAATTTATTTTATTCTTAAAAATTAAAAAAAATTAAAAAATCAGAAAAATACAAAAACAGTGTATGTTTGTGTACATTGGTAATTACGTACCTTGGATGGCCATTGAAACAAAATTTTCTAAACTTTATGTCTTTTGTAGCTTAGATTAGCATCTCTATGCATAACTAAGCAAGTGAATTTTGTGGCTCATGTTTGTGATGAGTACGATTAAGTAATCTTTTGTACTTAACACTTGTATCACTTTTTTTTACGGGAAGGACTAGAAAATCCTAAAAGAAAGGCATAAATAACCATCTCACCACTGTTGCCTGCCAATCATGAATTGACATCTGTATACTTTGGAAAAGCAAAAGTGCAATGTCAAAAGCTTAACATCATTGAGTATTTCTTTTCTCTCTTTTATATGCCCATGCATGATATGCTTAAAAGAAAAATATGCAAAGAAAAATAAAAGCAAAAAGAATAAATATGCTTTATATATGATTGCAAGCGTGTCTTCTAGGAGATGTGTGAGTTATAGGATGTACCTCAAAGGTGATAGTCCCCATCAAGTAGTTATGATCGTGTGTGAGTTAAATTGATTTACTCATATCTCAAATCGCCATAATATGAAGACACTTGTGCAATTTTGCGATGTTTTTCACAGACAACACGCAATATTCTTTTGCTACTTTTGATACATGTACAGGTACAATGTGATTTGGCCATCACAAGGAATACATGTGGTAATGCATGCCCGCTAAACTGTTTTAACTTGTTTTTTGAAATATAAAATTGGTTAGACTTGTTTAGTGTGTGTGTGTGAGTTTTGGATCTATATGCTTGACATTTTTCTTGTTAAGAGATATTTTTGAGAGTTTAAAATGTTGTTTGGATCCTTGGTTGAGTAGCATGTTTGATTGCATTCATGTTTGTGTTTTTCTCTTCTAGAAAAATTGTTTTTGAGCAATCTTGATAGTTTCTCAATACCTCTCGACAGCTTCTCAATACCTCTCGACAGCTAAGCTATCTATCAAGCTCTTGATCTTCCTTTCTCAACAGCTGCTATCGCAATTTTGATCCATCGAAGTTTTTGAGAATTTGTCTCGATAGATTCTCGACAACTTCTCAATCCATCAAGATAGTTTCTGTCTCCTCAATAGCTTCTTGATCCATCGAGGTTCTTTGGCTGTGGACACCTCTTGATAGCTCCTCGATAGCTCTATCCATCGAGTTTTAATTCTCGACACCTCTCAATCCATCGAGAATAGTGGACTTCTATATAAAGGCTCAGCGTGAATTCTCATTCATTTTTCTCGATCTCTCTTGCCTCTTTCTATCTCCTCACCTTCCCAAACACTCTTCTCTCACTCTAAACCTCATTCCCACTCAATCTTTGGCCTCAAGATCACTTTCTTCCTCTGGTATGATTCTCTTTCTCTCATTTAATCATGCATTTCATCTTTTTGACCTAACTTTTGGGGTTTTTGAAAGATTTTGGGATCTTTCAAAACTAATAAGGTTTTTGCAATATTTTTGGGATGGGTTTTGTTCAAATGATCTTAAATGTTCACACAATGCATCACATTTGCACTTTTAACAATGATTCATGCCTTTTAGATGTGTATTTACTTTGTTGCAATGATGTATGCTGGTAGGTTTGGATTAGGCTGAGCCTATGATGTTTTTATTGTTGCATGTCACATGTTCATGCATACGTACCTTCCTATTTCTATCTTTTGATATTAATTGTGTTGGTACTTTTCTGCTTCTCTCTCTCTCTCTCTCTCTCTCTCTCTCTTAGTTAGCCTACATCATGGCACCTAAACGTAAGTCTACATCTGGGGTATCTTCTTCTGATTCTACCCCTTCTTAAATTCGGTTCCGTGATGAGAAAGCCCGTAAGGACTTCTCGGAGAACTTTTCTAAGTGAGGCATTCATTCAGAAAGCCAAGTCATCTTATTGGATTTTTCCGATACTAACCTTCCCACTGTCATCTACAGTAGAGGTTGGGAGTCACTTTGTGACATCTCGGTCACTTGTCCCTCCATGATCATACAGGAGTTCTACTCCAATATGCACAGATTCGATTATTCAGTACCTCATTTTATCACTTGCATTCGAGGTACGCGTGTTGTAGTCAATCCGGTTCTTGTATCCAATGTGCTACACGTACTGAGGGTAGTGCATCCTGACTACCCTGGCTGTTATCGACTTAAGACCGTGTCTAAAGACAAACTTATGTCTCAGTTTTGTGAGACTCCCTCTTCTTGGGGTGGTCGTTAGAACACACATTGCTCGGCCTTTGCTAAAGGTTCGAGATTCCTTAACATGGTGATGAAAATTGTTCTCCATCCATTATCTCTCTATAACTCTATCACAGAGTCTCATGCTCGATTTTTGTTATCCCTCTTAGAGGATCTTTCTATTGATTTTCCTCTCATTTCATTCTCTCCCTTATTGATGTATATAGGGATACGACGACCTGTGATAAGCTTATCTTTCCTTCTGCTATCACGAGGATCCTTCGCCACTTATCTGTCTCCTTTCCCATGTCAGATCCTTTCTTTATCATGTGTGCCAATGATGAAGTGACTGTTAGATGGAGTGAGGCCCAGCTTCGACCGAAGCAGCCACAAACCGAGACCCGTGATAAGCTTATCTTTCCTTCTGCTATCATGAGGATCCTTCGCCACTTTTTTGTCTCCTTTCCCATGTCGAATTCTTTCTTTATCATGTGTGCCATTGATGAGGCAACTATTAAACGGAGTGAGGCCCAACTTCGACTGAAGTGGCCACGAATTGAGACCCTGACACCTGCAGCTTCTTCAACTCCATCCACATCCACTCCTTCCTCTTCCACGAATGGTGTGACCCTCGAGGCAATCATGGTGCTTCTTCAGTGCATGGATGCTCGTCTTGACATTCTCAGCGATGAGTTGTGTTAGGTGAACACCCGTGTCGGTCGTATTCCACAACGACAGGCTCGCCTTGGTGGCTTTATAGAGTCTGCCACTCCTTCTGTAGAGACTTCTGAGGATGAGAATGATGGTGGTGACTTTGATGGTGATGAGGATGATGGTGGTGTTGGAAAATCTGGTTTTGTACCTCATACAAAATACACAACGGAAGTAACAATCACAGATCTACTTCATTCATGAGAGATAACATGTAACGTTGAATTCTAGAACAAATAATAGAAAGCGTACCTTGATGTAGTGAAATTCAAAACCAAGACTTGAGAATACCTTTAATCTATTGGAAAATTTGGTTTTGTATCTCATATAAAACACACAGCGGAAGCAATAAACATGGATCTACTTCATTCATGAGAGATAACATGTAACCTTGAATTCTAAAACAAAGAATAGAAAGCGTACCTTGGCGCGGTGAAATTCAAAACAAAATATTAGAAGCACTTGAGAACACTTTTAATTTTCACTCCAATTCCACTTAATGCCCAAGAAGTGTGGTCTCTCAATTAGTTTCCAAGAAGAGAATAAGAGAATGTCCAACACACGCATACAAATTATTTGATTCCTTATATGATCTTAATACAAAACCACTTATTAAATTCTGTATGTTTCTCTCCTTATATATAATTGATTATCTAATTGGGCTAGCCTTTTAGGTCATTCCAATTGGGCTCTAGTATGTGGTTTGGAGTGGAACCAAAAGGGAACAAATAAGACTCTAGCTCCAATGGGCCTTGGGCTTTTCTGTCAACTTTTGACAAGTCAAAAGTTACCATTAATTATATTCAATACCACTATATGAATATAATTGCACTCTAGACCTTGTTAATAAATTATATCCCAAGGCTTTACTATACAAGCAACCACTTCTTTAAAATATTCATAGTAATACAAAGTCATGAATGTAGACTGTCACTTTAAAGATTACTACATCTTAATCCTTGAGTACCCAGTTTAATCCTTTATGTTATTCATCATATATTTATGAAATCCAATTTCATAAACTCCTTACTAAAGTGGTTGGGACCAACACTCTGACTAACCAAACCCATTAAACTTATCTTAAGAGAATATTTTATGTCTTCGTTAAGAGATTATGAATTCTATCTTGAGAATATATGTTCCATCAACATTAAATGCGACTGCCCAACATACTGAGGTTTTGATCGTGACTTTTAGATATCACTCTTGATATATCAAAGAAACCTACACCTCATGATCAGGTCCATTATTCTCTCAGGATTTAGAGTTGATTTAAATAGAAGTCGTGAGATTTATTATTCATTTAACAGTCGTTAGGAGAATAATAAATCTCACAGCGGTCTAGTTCAATATGTCTTAACTCTTAAAATATATCAACATATCAACTAGAAGTCTCCACTTTCATGATCAAGACAAATCATCTTATTTGATATGTTATAGTCTTCGCATATGAAATGCCTAATTTTATCACCAACTACGAACTAAAATTCTGAGTTTACAAAAAACTTGTGATTCATATCTTTGGTGACTTTTCACATAAATTACATACTATGCATCTCATGGACTAAGATAATGTCCCATAAGTTCATTTATAGATAGTCTCATATAATTAAACAATTTAATTATTTATGACATGCCAATAAATTGGATTTTACAACATAAATCCCAACAATCTCCCACTTGCCCTCAAAAAGAATTCACCATATATCCGATACTTATCTCCCTTTAGAGTAATTCATAATCGCTCTAAGACAAGGTTTGGAAACAAGTTTCAACCAGATTTATTGCATAAATTATCTTTTCTACTACTACTTCTCACGTACTCATATCTCTCTAATTATATCCCAAGACTCTAATGATATCATTTGACCCCTCCATGAAATATCCATAGTGAATAAAGCCATAATGAACTATCACTTTGTAAACAACTATTTTATCCTTGAGTACCCAATTTAATCTTTTAGTTATTCACATTTATTGAAATCCAATTTTAATAAATATAAGCTTTAGTAACTCCATACTAAAGTGGGCGCCCTAAATAACCAGTTCCCATTAAACTTATCTCAATGGGATATTTCGTATCTCTATAAAAGAGATTATGGATTCCATCTTGAGAATATGTGTTCCCTCAACACTATGTGTAGTTACCCAACATACTGAGGTTTTGATCGTGATTATTAGATCTCACTCCTGATATATCAAAGTAACCTACATTTCATGATCGGGTTCACTACCCTCTTAGGATTGAGAGTCTGAAATTAGAAGTTGTGAGATTAATTATTCAGGTGACAGTTGTTGATTGAATAATTAATCTCACAGTGGTCCAGTTCAATATGTCTTAACTCTTAAGACACATCGACACATCAACTAGAAGTCTCCACTTCCATGATTAAGACAAATCATCTTAGTTGATAAGTTATAGTTTTCGCAGATGAAACGCCCAATTTCATCACCGACTACGAACTACATTTTGAGTTTATAAGGAATTTGTGATTTACATCTTCTGTGACTTTTCACATAAATCACATACAATGCATCTCACGGACTAGGATAATGTCCCATTAGTTCATTTATAAATAGTCTCATATAATTAAATAATTTAATTAATTATGACATGCCAATAAATTGGATTTTAGGGCACAAACCCTAACATGTGCTAGCTCTTCTGGTGACGAGGAGATGACTGCTTCTTAGTGACTTACCCTTTGTCATTCGTGACAAAAAGGGGGAGTAGTTTTAGGTATGAGAGTAGTCATGTACTTAGGGGGAGAGTTGGTGCAAGAGATACTTTTTTGTTAGGGGGAGTGTCTATATATTTTTTGAGGGATGTAATGAGGGCTTATGTATCTTTTCTTTTCTTTATCTTTTAGATACTTTGTTCTTGTACCTTTGGTCTTGTGACCGCTTTCTAATAGCGAACCTTGTATCCATTTTGATATATATATATATATATATAGAGAGAGAGAGAGAGAGAGAGAGAGAGAGAGAGAGGTTGTTATTACTTTCTTTCACCTATCTCTTCATATGTTGTTTCTTTTCTCTCTTTATGCACATGCTTCTTATACTTGTATGCCATCTTTTATTTTTGTTTCACACTAAGATGTCGTGATGAGTTTTGTTTAAAGTGTTTCAGAAATACAAGTTGTCAAAGTCTTCTTGCCATGAACTCTCATCTTTCAAAGTTTTTCAAGAGTTTGTGTTAAGATAGATTTTATTGTATTCAGCAAGTCAGTATAAGTTGAGCGATTTATGACTTCTTTCATATGTTCATTTGTTTGTGGTGGTTTTGTCATGGATTTCCAAAGGGGGAGATTGTTAGGAAATATGTGAATCATGTTAGGAACATATGTCGTTTAGAATTGGCTAATCCTTTGACAAAACACACTTTACTTGTGATTTGGTAGATATAGGATGTGTTTAATACTTCAAGGTACAAGAGTTCAAGTCCAAGTGTTAAAGCTATGCAAATTTGTCCTAGAAACAAGTGAAAAAGTGTTGAATTTTAAAGCTCGACAGATAGCATCTATCGAGCTTTAAAAGACTACTTTAGACCGATGCTCAATAGTTGCTTGATAGATACCCTATCCATCAAGATTTATGAAAATCAGTTTTTCAGATATTGTTTCACTCCAATCCGTGTGTACGTGTTTAGTTTTTCTTTGCTCACAACCCTAAACATATATAAGGATTATTTTAAGGGCCGTTAAAGGTTGTGCAAATGTAAAGCAAATTTTTGTTCATGCAAATTGTGACCGGAGACAAAATTTGCCCTAGTTCATCTTTCTTTAGAAGAAGCTAATGCGTTTGTACGCCGTTGGGTTTTGTGACCAAGCAGCTTCATGATCTTCATTGTATTGATGAACTGAAGAACTTTGTAGCCAACATCTTTCTCGAGTTGGTGATTAAGTCGCGTACTAGGATTCGCGCATCAATTGGTTAGTCACGTACTGGGAGTTGTGCATTGAAAATGAGAGATTGTCACCACAAAACAAGTCCAATTGTGTATTAGGGTAAGGGTTCAATTGTAGGTTGGTATAAAGTATTGGGATTCCTTTACTTGTAACCGCTTGTTGTGATAATAGTGAATTCTCAAGAGTGGTGACCTTAAAATCACCCGGTGGGGTTTTTGCCTTGAAGGTTTTCCCCATTCATAAAAAAAACCACCGTGTCAACCCTATTTTCCACTACATATTAACTTAGTTAGTGATTTGTTTGTGCTACCACACATCTTGCATGTTAATTGAATTAATTAATTCACTTGGCTAATTAATTGATTAATTTAGCACAAAAGGTCAATGCATTCTTGGCCTATCACAATTCAATGGGAAGCCCAAATGCATGTGCTTGATCTTTTTTTGCTTTAACCTAAAAGAATACTTTCAAAAAGAAGAAAGTCTTTTGCAAAGAAGAAAAGTTTTCAAAAAAAAATATGTAAAATTTTTTTTTAGAAGTGGAATCTTAAAAAAAATAAAAAATCTTTTGCAAAGAAAAATTTTTTAAGGAAAGGAATTAAAAAAATAAAAAATCTTTTGTAAATATTTTTTTGAGAAAGGAATTTTCAAAAAAACAAAGGAAAGTTTTCAAAAAAAAAAAAACAATTGAAAGAAAATAAAATTGAAAAGAAAATTCCAAAAGAAGATAAGAGATGATCCACAAAGCCATGAATACACCCTAAATTTTGGGCACATTCAGAAGAAAAAAAAAATCAAATCAAGAAAGCCCAAGATCATGAGTATACCATACATTTTGGAGGAAAGCATTGAGCCATAAAGTCATAACATACCCTAACTTTTGGATCAAAATTCAAAAACCTTTTTCAAAAGTAAAAATGCCCAAGATGATGAGCATGTTATAGACTTTATTGAAAAGTTGTGAACCAATCTATGCTTTGGGAAAGTTTTGAAATCCTAAAACCCAAAGACATGGGTAGGCTCAATAAGAGCCCAATGAGGATTAAAAGAGGAAATCTTTTTGAACTAATTGACCAAACCCTTTGAACTAGAGACGAGGCTCATTTGAAAATGAAAATGGTTTGAACTTTTCATACTAGGGGCAAAACCCTCATTAGTTACGAGAGTGAATATTCAAAATGGGCTTTGTAATGGGACGAATAAAAGACTTTGATGTGTTGAGATAAAATTTGGTCACCTTTTTTCTTCAAAAAAAATCCAAAAAAGAAAAAGAATAGACAAAAATGTGGACTTCTAAATGTCATGGCTCATTTTAAATACAAGTTCAAATAAGTTTTTCCTTAGAAAAGAAGTTTTCCAAAATATGTTGGGCTTTCATTGTAAATGGGGCATTGATTTTGGTGTTTGAATTTTTTGATGAGATCACTTACATAAGGCCTTATAGAGCACAAGATGTGGACCAACCTTATAAAACTCATGAACAACCTATACTTAAGCCCGAATCAAGATGAAAGGGTGGGATGAGTGACTTGTAATTGGATTCAAAGCCCAAAGAAAAAAAGCAAAAGAAAAGAAAAGATAAGGAAAAGAAAGAAATGAAGTTGCGCTTGGATCCAAATGAGGGAAGGAGAGAGTGAGAGATGTGTGAATGATGTAATTGGGATTTAAGAAATTGGAGAAAACATGAATTTTGAAAGATTGATGTAGCTCATTCTATTCCTAAGTCAAACATAATGAAATTATACAAGACTTAGAATATGAACAGGGCATACATGTAGTCCACATTTTGATACAAACAAGAAAGCTTCATTAAGACGTTGGGTCCAAAACATTAAAAGACATTGGGAGCACATGTATATTTGATCAAGTTCATTTTCAGGGAGACCTAAAATATTCTCAAAACACATCCCTAATCTTGTTAAGATCTACTCACTAAGGAAGATACCAAGAAGCAATGAAGAATGTGGATGAAAGTATCGACATTATGATCAAGACACTTGCTCCCATGGAGGAGCTAATGAAGAATGTAAGCACCTGACTACAAAGGCTTGAAGAAATATATAGTCTACAAGCTGAGGATGTGTTTGACAAGCCAAAAGAAAGAAAGAAAATATTTGCAATTGATACCTAGAAAAAGGGAAGGGAATTTGATGACATTCACATATCGTTGTTGGAGGCCCTTGAAATTTTATCTAAGAAGGGTTTCCTCAAGCCGCTTAAACCTACTATTCTTCCAATTCCAACCCTAAGAAGTTGGAACATGAATGAGTATTGTGCTTTTCACCAAAAGTTAGGACACAATACATATAATTGCTTTAGGTTGAAGTATGAGATTCAAGATTTGATTGATGGTGGGGTCATCGGCAAGCCAAGATTCTAGAGATGAAGTAAGATTGGTTGAAGGGATGTGCTAAGAGATACGATCCAAGAGAATACCTTTGCTAGAGGATGAACCATTTCAATTATGTTAAGTCTTTTTCAATTGTTGAGTCTTCAATTTTTGTCAAGTTTATTAGAGTCATTCTCAATGTTGTGCTGTTGTGTCTTTCCATATGTTTTATTGTTGAGTCATGTTCCTTTGAAATATCAAATCAATGTTGTTTCACTTTCAATAAAGATGATAATTCAAATATAATGTGTATCATGTGATCTCTTTTTGCTAGTTTTGAAATGAATGAAGCCTTAAACCTAACACATTGGTTAATCGAAATAAGGAATCAAAAGATGAGATTGTCTTAATTCATTCGATCATAAAAGAGCAAGCATGAAAGTGAGAAAGAGGGTGAGAGATAGAGAGAAAAAAAAAACAAAGAAAGAAAAAAACTTCAACCAAGTGAGAAAGTACACAAGAATGATAAGGATGAGTGATGAGAGACTCCTTGGAGCATAAGACATGAGTGAGACAAAGATAAGAAGAGCAATTGAAGGAATGACTGGTTCTTTTACTTGGATGACACTACAATGATGAGAACCTGATGAGATGAAAACACTAACCTAGGTTTGGAAAGGCTATGCAACCAAGGCTGAAGGGATGAGAGGCCATATTTATACTACCCTTTTTACAATAAGAGATTATTTCCACTTGCTAACCACGTTAAGCCTAGATGAATTCCTTCTTTATACCCATGCGAAGGTGTTGTTAGGATTAGTACCCTAAAATCTTATTGTATAACGTTGTGTATAACATTATGTATTACATTATGTTATAAGTAATAAAATTGCTTTATTATCTAAAATAATGGTAACATAAGTATTTGGACATTATCATATAGTCCTTGAGATGCATAGTATGTGATTTATGTGATTTAGTCACAGAAGATGAAAATCATAAGTTATTTGTAAACTCAAAATCTTAATTCATAGTCAATGATTAAATTGGGCATTTCATCTGCAAAGACTATAGCATGTCAACTAAGAATGATTTGTCTTGATCATAGAAGTGGAGACTTCTAGTTGATATAATAATATGTTTTAAGTGTATAAGACATATTGAATTGGACTGCTATGAGATTTATTATTCTATTAAAAACTGTCAAATGAATAATAAATCTCACAACTTTTATTTACATAAACTCTCAATCCTAAGAGAATAGAGAACCCGATCATGAAATGTAGTTTGCTTTGATATATCAAGAGTGAGATCTAATCTAACGGTCAAAACCTTAGCATATTAGGCAACCACACGTATTGTTGAAGGAGCACATATTCTCAAGATGAAATTCATAATCTCTTTATAGAGATATAAAATATTCCCTTGAGATAAGTTTAATGAGTTTGGTTATTCAGGGTGTTAGGCCTAACCACTTTAGTAAAGAGTTACTAAAGTTTATATATTTATGAAATTGGATTTCATAAATATATATATATATATATATGAATAACTTAAAGGATTAAACCAGGTGCTCAAGGATCAAGAGGTAGTAATCTTCAAAGTGATAGTTACCTCGCATGAATGAAGTAGATCCATTTATTTTTGCTACGTGTTTTAGTATGAGATGTAAAACTGTATTTTTACAATAGGTATTAGATCGGTCTTCAATCTAATGTTTGTATAACATGTTGATTGAGTTTTAGAATCAAAGAAAATCATTTTCATGGTATTTTAAATTTTTGCAGTAAATTTTCTACGTTGTTTGATTTTAGAATCATTGATTGATAAAACTGAAGTTGATGTTATGATGTTGTTTTAGTTTAATGCTAAGTATGACAAATTGAACTATAAGACTATAGTATCAATGAAATACAGTTTTGATCTCAATCCCATTCTATTATAATCAAAGGATTGAGTTTTGTTCATGTGAAACGTCAAAAATGGTTACTTCTAAAATATTGAAAAAATTCAGTTTCATGAGCATCTATCGGTCGAGAATTCCTTTTGATCGATCGAACAGAAATCGAACATTAATAAAATCAGGCAGAGACTTTGTGATGAATTTCTTCACTCTTTCTATCGATTAAGAAAAAGTTTCGATCGATCAAACATACTGATTTTTGAATTTTCACTAAGTGTTAAAACATTAATAAAGTGCAAAGCTATGTGTGATGAGATTACACATGTTTTCTAAATAAAACCTTTCTTTTAAAATTTCTAATGGGAGGGAGATTCAAGGGTTGAATCTTAAAGCCTCCATTACTAGTTCATAGTAGTGTGAAGCAAGCACCTTGTCTTTGTTGGAAAAACACATGGAATAACAGATTTGTGTCTCACACAAATACACGCAGCAGAATATGAATGGATCTACTTCATTCATGATTGATAACATGTACTATGTAAATTTCAGAATTCAAGAACAAGAGAGCGTACCTTAGTGTGGTGAAATTCAATACAAAAGATCAGAAGTACTTTGGAACACTTTTAATCTTCACTCCAATTCCACTTTACGCCCAAGAAGTGTGGTCTCTCAATCAGTTTCGAAGGGAGAATAAGAGAGTGGCTTTCACTCACATTCATACCATTTCACAATGATGTTTCTTTTTTTTTTCTTTTTTTTTTCAAATTTTGTATGTTCTCCCTTTGTATCTAACTGATTATCTAATTGGGCTAGCCTTTTAAGCCTTTTCAATTGGGTTTTAGTGTGTGGCTTGGAGTGGGACCAAAAGGGAACAAATAAGACTCTAGCTCCAATGAGCCTTGGGCTTTTCTGTCAACTCTTGACAAGTCCAAAGTTATCATTAATTATATTTAATACCACTATATAAATATAATTGCACTCTAGGCCTTATTTATAAATTATATCCCAAGACTTTATTGTACATGCAATCCCTTCATAAAATATTCGTAGTAATACAAAGTCATGAATGTAGACTGCCACTTTGAAGATTACTACATTGTAATCCTTGAGTACCCGGTTTAATCCTTTATGTTATTCATCATATATTTATGAAATCTAATTTCATAAATATATACTTTAGTAACTCCTCACTAAAGTGGTTAGGCCTAACACTCTGAATAACCAAACCCATTAAACTTATCTCAAGGGAATATTTTGTATCTCTGTTAAGAGATTATGAATTCCATCTTGAGAATATATGTTCCATTAACACTAAATGTGGATGCCCAACATACTAAAGTTTTGATCGTTCCTTTAGATCTCACTCCTGATATATCAAAGCAACCTACACCTCATGATCAGGTCCATTATTCTCTTAGGATTAAGAGTTCATGCAAATAGAAGTTGTGAGGTTTATTATTCAATTGACAGTTGTTAGGAGAATAATAAATCTCACAGCGGTCTAGTTCAATATGTCTTAACTCTTAAAACATATCAACATATCAACTTGAAGTTTCCACTTCCATGATCAAAACAAATCATCTTAGTTGATATGTTATAGTCTTCGCAGATGAAAGGCCCAATTTCATCACCGACTACAAACTACAATTTTGAGTTTACAAAGAATTTGTGATCTATATTTTCTGTGACTAAATCACATACTATGCATCTCATGGACTATATGATAATGTCTAATATTCATGTTACCATTATTTTAGATAATAATAAAACAACTTTATTAATCACAACATTAAGTCATACATAATGTTATACACAGCATCATACAATAGGATTTAAGGGCACTAATCCTAACAGTCTTGTCCTCGAGCCTTGCATTCTATTTGGTGGGTGTTTATTTCATAGTACTACAAGATTGAGCCTTGAGCCTTGCATTCCATATGGAAGGTGTTTTGTATCATGGTACTACGAGATTAAACTTTAATTGGTAGATGAAATGCGGCTACACATGACTCTAGGCAATGGTATACACTAGACTAAATATTATAGTATCCTCTATGCTGAGTTCTTACTATTATTATTTAGAGGCTAAATGAATAACAACATATTATTAGTGTTAGGTAAGAGTTATGAAGACAGCATTAGTAATGAAAATAGTTTTCAATTAATCATAGTATTTAATGTTATCTCTATGCCAAGGGATATTGAATATGGGATTGGGTTGTCGTTGCATATTTTATATTATGGTTTTGTTAAGGTTCCATACTATATGTTTATAAGATAAATTGATAATGTCCAGTTAGCTTATTGTATTCATGTTTATTATTTTCAGATTTAATCATGACATCCTTTAGCCCACTTGTTACTATTCTTAATCAAAATAAATTGATTGGATCCAACTATGTTGACTGGAAAAGAAATTTAGACATTGTTCTCACTGATAAAGAGCACAAATTTGTGCTTAATGAAACATGTCCAAAATTTCCTTCATTAGATGCCCTTCTGAGGAGAAGCAACGATATGATTGTTGGCAGAAATCTAATGAGATGGCTAAGTGTTATATCCTAGTATCTATTTCAAATGTTCTTCAGCTTTAAATGCATGATGTGAAACTAGCTTCAAACATAATGTTTAGTCTGAAGGAGATGTTTGGTGAGCAAGGCCGTTCTACTAGGCAAGATACTATGAGGCTTCTCCTAAATACAAAAATGGCTCATGGGACTCTAATAAGAGAGCATTGTCTCAACATGATCTCTTATCTAAATACATTGGAGGTTTTAGGTGCCGACATTGATGGAGAATCCCAAGTGGATAAGATACTCCAATCTCCGCCTAAATCATTCAGAGAATTCATACTTAATTATAATATGTCCAAAAAGATTTATACTTTGTATGAAATGATGAATGAATTGGTAGCAATGGAAGGCATCCTTGTGACAACCAATGTTGATACTAATTTGGCTGAAGCTTCTTCTTGTAAGCCTAAGCCGAAAGTCAATGGTGGTAGGAAGAAGGACTTCACGAAACAAAAAGGTAAACAAGTTGCCTTAGGAGTTACCAATAAGGGAAAGAAGAAAGCAAGGGACTACACCAAAGAAAATGTTTCCATTGTGGTGAGAAAGGTCATTGGATGAGGAATTGCCCAAAATTCATAGATGAGAAGAATAAAGGTATGATGAGATCATTCCTTCTTGAAACATGTTTACTACATAATCCCACGGATTCCTGGTGTGTGGATTCAGGATGTACTAATCATATCTACAATGTTTTACAGGGGTTCCAAGAGACCAGAAGGCTGAATGAAAGGGAAATGTTCCTTATTTTGGCTGATGGAGCAAAATTCAAGTTGTAACTGTTGGAGTGCTTAATTTATGCTTTGGTTCTAGGGTTTTAATATTGGTAGACTACTTAAATGTACATAATTTTTGTAGGAATTTAATTTCTGCAACTTATTTAGCTAGACATGGATATGGTGTTATCTTGAAAGACAATGTTGTTATAAAGATGGATAAAGCGTTTATCTGTTCTGGCAACATTTTTTATGGTTTTTATATTATAACTCCTGATACGCATGAGTTTTACAATTCTTAATTAAATAATAACTCATATGTAAAATCGTTAAAGAGACAGTTTCCTTCTACTAGTGATGCATATCTTTGGCATTTGCGTTTAGGTCATAATAATTCAAATAGGATCCAAAGACTGGTGACAGATAGGCTTTTAGAACCATTATATTTTAATGAATTCCCCATCTATGAATCCTGCTTGGAAGGAAAAATGACAACAAAAAAAAAACCTTTCAATGCAAAAAGGCATAGAGCCAAAGAATTGCTAGAACTAGTACATTCAAATATATGTGATCCTATGTCTATCCAAGCAAGAGGTGGCTATGAGTATTTCATTACTTTCACTGATGATTACTCTAGATTTGGTTATGTGTACCTAATGAAACGAAAGTTCAAAGCTTTTGAAAATTTCAAAGAGTTTAGAGCTAGAGTGGAAAATCAATAGGTAAATGCATAAAGGCCATTCCATTTGATCATGGTGGCAAATACCTTTTTTGGAGATTTCGAGGATTACTTAACTAAAAATGGGATCATATCCTAATTGACTTCACCTAGAACACTATAATGAAATGGTGTAGCATAAAAGGAGGAATAGGACTCTTTTAGACATGGTTAGATCCATGTTGAGTTATTCGACTCTACCAATTTCTTTCTGTGGATAGGCCTTAAATACTGCAATATATCTTCTGAATTTAATACCTTCGAAGTCTTTCGATTAAACACCTGTAGAGTTGTGGATTAGGCGTAAGCCTAGTATGAGACATCTCCATATTTAGGGTTGTCCAGCACATGTGCTGAAAGGAAAGTTTGACAAGTTGCAATCTAAAACAGAAGTGGTTTTCTTTGTAGGGTATATAAGAGGAACTGAGGGAGATTTATTCTATGGTCATAATGATGACAAAGTGTTTGTCAATACCAATGCCAAAATTTTAGAGAGTGACTATATGAATAATTTTACTCTTAGAAGTAGAGTTGTATTAGCTGAGATGACTGAACCTGTAATTGAACAATCAATGGATGGAACTAAGAATGATGTGGTTGCATTAGATACACGACAAGACACTACTTATGAGATGACTAGTACATAGGAGCCTCGTCGTAGTGGGAGGAGTATTAGCCACCTATAAGATTTACACTTTGGGAGAAACTTCTGAAGCTATCTCAGATGTAGATGCACATCATTGGGTCAAAATATGAAATCTGAATGGGATTCTATGTATTCCAATCAAGTTTGGGATCTTGTAAACGTGTCTAATGGCATTAAAGCTATTTGTTGCAAATGGGTCTACAGGAGGAAGAAAGGGATAGATGGAAAGGTTGAAATCTTTAAGGCAAGACGAGTGGCAAAAGGGTATACCCAAAAGGAAGATATTGATTATGAAGAAACTTTTTCACCAGCAGTCATGCTTAAATCTATCAAAATTTTCTTATTCATTGCTGCTCATTTTGATTATTAGATTTGGCAAATGAATGTCAAGACTACTTTTTTAAATGGCAATCTTGAAGAAGAAATTTGTATGATGCAACTAGAAGGTTTCATAGCAAAGAACCAAGAGCATATGGTATGCAAGTTGAAAAGATTCATTTATGGACTTACGTAGGCATCTAGGTCATGGAACATCAGATTTGATCAAGCAATCAGGTCATTTGGTTTTGAACAAAATCTTGATGAACCATGTGTGTACAAAAGACATCAAGATAAATTAGTAATTTTCATAGTGCTTTATGTTGATGACATTCTACTCATTGGAAATAATGTAAGGGTAATGTCATCGGTTAAGATTTGGTTGTCAAGCCAATTTGATATGAAGAACTTGGGTGAAGCGAGCTATATCCTAGGGATCAAGTTTAGGCGAGATCGCAAGAATAGGATGTTAGGCTTATCTCAAACTGGATATATAAATACGGTTCTAGCAAGGTTTAACATACACAACTCCAAGAAAGGATTACTTCCTTTCAAACATGGAATTCCTTTGTCTGATGAGCAAAGGCCTAAGACACTTGAAAAGGAAAAGATGATGAGACAAATTCCCTATACTTCTGTAGTGGGAAGTCTCATATATGCCATGCTATGTACAAGGCTAGATATCTGTTATTTAGTTGGCATGCTATGTACAAGACAAATTCCCTATACTTCATTTGTTTTATGATTTCACCGCATCAAAGTACGCCTTCTTAATCTTTGTTTCTAAAATATAAATGTTCCATGTTATCTCACATGAATGAAGTAGATCTGTTTATTTTTGCTACTTTTTTTTTTTTGTATGAGATGCAAAACTGTATTTTCCAATAGGTATTACCCCTTACACTAGAGGCGTGTTATTAAGAGATGATGGTTTGAAAAGGTTACCCTTAACAATAGGGGCATACTCTAATATTGGAAAGGATCTACCCTATACTAGGGGAAAATTTTGTGGATGAATGATAGAGGGATGTGAGGATGATTTATAAGTGAAAGGATACCATTTTTCCCTACAAGGGGCATGGAAAGAGAAAAAAGAGAGAAAAACAAAGGAAAAATAAAAATAAATGAAAAGAAAGGAAAAGGAAAAATGGAAATGAAGATAGGAATCAAAAGGGACAAGAAAAGAATGGATAAAAAGAAGAAGAAATGTGCAAGAAAAAGATGGATAATAATCCTTGCCAATTAGGATAACCTGAGAATAAAATTGAATTTGAGCTGCAAATACCCTTTCTTTCTTAAGCCTTGGAATCCCAGCCTCATTACGGTCCATAAACCGGTCCTCTCTGATTAGCTGAGATTGTTTGGCCCTACGAATTTGGAAAGCCTAGCCTTAATTGTTAAAAGAAGAAAAAAAAAAAGAAAAAAAAAAGAAGAAGAAAAAGAAAAGGAAAAAAAAACCGTTAGGCTGAAAACATGAAAAGACAGCCTAGACAAAATTAGGGTATCATGAAATAAAATGACGAAGAGCCACAAGGAAAATGGTGAACTTACTCCAAACTAGGAGAAATCCATGAATGAGAATGATGAAGGAATGACCATACAAGGGAAGGTGAGACTAGCTCCAAGCTAAAGCAACCATGGTAAAGAAAAAGTGACCATACATAAAATACAAGTTGATTGGAGAGCATACATGATGAGAGAAGTGGGGTGTGCATGCTTGATCAAACAAGGATAATGATTGAGTTGACTAGAAATGATCGAATTCTGAATTCATATTTGGACTAATCAATGAAGATGGTTGGTGATTCATGTAAAACTTGTTCAAAGAGAATACACATTGATGTGAAAAGTCATCTGGATTTGTGATCCCTTATTTTTACCTCCTTTCTTCAACTCCTCCAAATTTTCTTTTAAGGTCCTCTTTGTACTCTACTATCTCTAAACTCTTGTTGTGCTTGAAACTCTTGTTGTGCTTGAAACTTCTTTGATCTAGAGAGTAAAAGAAAAGAAGATGGGAGAAAAGGAGGGAGAAAAAAAGAGAAAGAAAGAAAAGGGTGAGAAGAGAAAAAAAATGATGAGAAGATGAGAATGAGAGATTAAAAAAATGAGAATGAGAGATTAAAAAAAATGACAAGAGAGAGAGAAAACAACAGAGAAGAGAAGAGAAAAAATGATGAGAAGATGAAAAAAAAAGAGATAAAAAAATGAAGAGACAATTAAGAAGAATGATGTGACATGTTGTGCCTATGGTTTAGTCCTGATGTGTTTAGACCAAACCTAATGTGACCCGTTGTGATTGGTTCAATCTTGATGTGTTTGGACCTACCCTAATATGACCCGTTGTGCCTTGGTTTCGTCTTGATGTGTTTGGACCAAACCTGATGTGTTCCATTAAGTTGATGTAATCTAATTGTTGTGAGAAATTTAAAAGATTCAATTATTTTTTTCAAAGTTACAAAGAATAATTCAAAACTTCAAGAAAGCTTCAAAATTCAAAAGAGAAATTCAAAATATGAGAGAGAGAGAGAGAGAGAGAGAGAGAGAGAGAGAGAGGAAATTTAATAAGACAATCAAGAATTTCAAAAATCAAAGGAGAATCTCAATAGAAAAGAAAATCAAAGTTTCAAAAATTCAAGAGAGATTTCAAAGGAAAATGATGAAGAAAGTTTTAAAAAATGGATGGATTTGAATGATGAATTTCTTAAATGATGTTGATATCTTACATAATTCATTTCTTTGGAAAAAAAATGATGTGTGTCTTGAATGATGAATTCTTTGATGTGTGATGTTGAGTCTCTTGAACCTTTTTAGGATGATATGATGTCGTGTTGATATGTTTATGATGATGTGTTGATGTGTTTTTGATGTTATGATGATGTGTTGATAACATGATGTGTGATGTGTGATTTTGGCTTAGGATAATAGCCATTCTTGTTGTATGCCTTTGGCTCTAAGTTCAAGATAGCAAACTTAAGCTCTTTGATGATTGATGTTGTGTTTATGACGTGTTGATGTGTTTGTGTTGGCTTAGGATAGTAGCCATTCTTGTTGTTGATGTGATGAGTTCACTTTTTGGCTTGGGATAGTAGCCGCTTTTGTTGTTTTCCCCTTTACCTAAGTTTTAGAATAACGAAACTAAGAGAATAGGGACTTGCAAAATCCAACAATTGGTTTTGGATCCATGCCCTATGTTTGCTTGTTTGTCTGCGTGTTTACGTTGTGTGTTTATGTGGACTCAAAGCTTATTAACCAAAAAACTGGTTCGACTCTTCAGGCTTTCAACTACACTTGCGATGCAAGTATAGCCAAAAGAGGGACATCTGTAGACACCTCATTTTATACCCGGTTAATAAGCTTTTATCCATGGTCCCAATGATGAGCTTGACATGTCTACGAAAGGTAATTGAAGTTATTTTGATAGTTTGGAAGTAATCACAACTTAACAATGCTCAAATCGCTTTGAAAACGGTGCTGAAAAATATCCTTTGCTCACTATTTTAATCATAACTTTTAATCCACAATGAATTTTTGCGTAAGGTTTATTTCAAAGGAAATTAGACATCCTAGGCTTTAATTTGAACATAAATTTTGCCTAATTGGGCGTAGACACCGCATTTTGCACCCCTTACAACTCGGGCCTCCGTTCCCCAATGATGTTGAATTCTAAGACCCTAGGTTGGTTGAGGGCCCAATCATATGTTAAATTGACTTGAGAATTGTTAAAATGAAAAATATAACTTTTAATGAGCAAATAAATCTATTTTTGATAAAATAAGGCCAAAGAAAACCCTCACTATGCGCACAGAAGAATTAGCCTGCGCACGTAGCTTTCTTCATGCATACACATGGCCGATCATGCACACACATAGCGAATTCTAGAAACCTAAACAAGGCAACTTTTTTGCATTAATGTTGAGGTTTGGAATAAATTCCACATCATCTAGGAGTCGTTCCAAACTCCTATTTTCACACTATAAGTAGCTTTACATGGTATATTTTCAAAACACACAGAAATCTCACGGGAAAACACTAAGATTTACTAGAAATAGTGAAACAAAGAGAAAGCTTTTCACAAAACATCCTCAAGTCAATTATCTTTGAGTTTAAGATTACTAATCACTCTTTTATTGACTTGTGAATAGATTTGATTGAAGGGAACGGTCAAAAATCAATCTTGAAGAGCATTTCAACAAGGTATTAGTCTAAACCTTTCTTTTCCTTTTCTTTTATTTTTTCTATGCTTTAATCTTTTTGTTTGACTTGTTTTCTTCTTATTATACGTTTTAATATGTTTATGTAGTCTAGGTTTACATTTTTGTACGTTTAAAAAGCATGTTAGGATGTTAGATTTAGCATTCTAAATCTTTGCTGTGTTTCTAAGGTTTCTAGGTAGGAACCCGCATAAACATAATCTTGTCTACACATGCAGGCTTGATTATGCGCATGCAAGGTTGTTCATGCGAGCGCATGAACCCGCCCAAGAAACCCTAATTTTATTTTATCTATTTTTGCTTCTTTTTTCATATGTAATACTTTTATTTAGCCTCTTTCCCATGTTTCTATGTTTTTAAGCCTCTGTTTCACATGATTAATTTCTTGTTTTCCTTCACATGTTAGAATTAGGGTTTATCTTATGTTTTATTATTTTGATGCTATGAACATGCATTCACATGCCAATGCATGATGCCATAGATGCTTAGTTGCTACAAGGTAAGTAGAAGGTAAGTCATGCATTCATAATGTACATACATTGTGATATAATCTTGGTTGGGTTTGATGATATGATTGTGTTCTTGATGTTTTGGTTGATAACATGATTCATCTTGTTTCCATCTTGATTTAATGATTCATATGTTTTTGCCTTCGATAAGATATGATGAAATGATGATAGTAACATGCTAGGGTTTATGTTATGCTATGCAATGCTAGATGAATTCTAGGTTGGTTGACATGTATGTTAGACGAATGTTAGGAGATGCCATGCTAGATGAATGTTAAGGTCTATGATGTGATGCATGATTAGATGTATGTTAGGCTTTAGTCGATAAGCATGATAGATGTATGGTTAGGCATGTTTGATGCCATGTTGATTGTTAGATGAATGTTAGTGTGTGTGTGAGTTAGATTTAGATGTTGAGTATGCCTTTAATATGGTTAAGACATAAGACACAATGACGGGAAGTCAACCTTAGGGTTGGGTGGTTTTAGGTTTCTAACACCTTCCCAAAATCGTACCTTAGCTCTGAACCCACATATCTGGTAGTAAGATCGAAAGGTCCTTCCTTGCGAGGACGCTATATACATGGTTCCTAGGCCATTGCAAAAATTAGGTGGCAACTCCCCCATTGCATCCACAATGGCGACTCCATTGGGGATTGTGAGTTTAATTCCTATGTTTCCTATGTCTTAAACTTAATAAAGGCTTACTCAATACTTGTTTGCACACACATCACATGGTTCTTTTGTCCATTAACCTCGATTGGTGATGAGTGGGAAGATAAGAGGCTCTATTCAGACCCAAGTCTTTTGAAGTTCATCCCACCAACTTACAATGTGTGTCATTGCCTATAATGAGCTTTGAGTACATTAACGGTTTGCCACCAATCCACAAAGGTCCACTTAGGCCTTCGGTTGGAATCATGGGCCACCGATTTGTGAGTGATCTTATCTATCCCGTTAGCCTTAAGGGGTCTACCTACACTTAGAGAGATTCAGATCCAATCAAATGAGGGTACCTTTATATATCTCTTGTTTGTTCAACCATATACCTTTTGCTTACCTAATTCTAAAGGACAAATAAAAGATATAAAATTGGAAGGATGACCCTAAAGTTATGGCATACCCTAAGACAAATGGGATGAAAGAAAAGAAGTTCTCACATGTAAGAAGACATATGGAGGACGAGCGACTACCTCTAAAGCTCCCAATCCTGTGAATGTAAGTGTCGTCATACCTCAATAAACCTTAACCTACCCAAGCTTCACAAAGAAAGCCTGTTGAGAATTTTTTGACCTTGGAATGACCCTTGCCCAAGCATATGAGAATATATCTTCCAAAGGATTCATCAAGCCTCTAGATCCCACACCTTTGCCTAACCCTGTACCTCCTACTTGGAACCTCAATGAGTATTGTCACTTCCAAGAAAAATCCAACCACAAGACAGACAATTGCTTCTGCCTCAAACACAAGATATAAGACCTCATGGACAATGGAACCCTCCCAAATCCTAATATCATCACCAAGCCTAGCATTAGGAAGAACCCTTTTCCTAATTATCATAGAGCTCCTTCTCCATATCAAAATTAGGTGCAAATCGATAAGATTGAATGGGATTGTTCAAAGTTGATAGAAACCATGGAAGTTAATGCCGTAGACGTCCAAGGAATATGGGATGAAGAAGATGAGGTTTTAAGAAATGTGGTGGCTGTTTAGGAGATACTTTCCAAAAGAATGACCAAGCTAAAGAAATGAGTCATAGAAGACAATATGGCCAACATTACTAGGAGTGGGAAGCATTACAAACCATCCTTTTTGGAGAAGGATCATCCTGGTAGGGGCATAGGAGAAGGGTCTAGGCCCACGAAACCTAAAGGGAAAGAAGAGAAAGAGGAAGAAGATCAAGTTTTGACTCAATTGAAGAAAACTTAAGCATGTATTGGTATGGGGCTTCCTTATGACTTCTCACAAGCATCGTAGTGCTCTCTTGGATGTTATCCCTCATGGGAGTTGAGGCCCCATCTCATCCTTTTCTTGCCTTTTCTGATGAGGAACTTCCCTCCAAAGGAGTCACTCACACTAGACCTCTACAAATCACCAATGGGTACAGTTTATCACTGTGGGTTGTAGCGGCGGCTGCGACGGTGGTTTTTTTTTTTGGGTTTTTGGAAAAGAAAAATACTGGGCTTGATTAAATATGTAAAGCAGAGAAAAATAGGGGAAAACGAAAAGAAAAGCTAAGAAAAACCAAGGGGAGAGGCAGGGGAAAAAGGGAAAAAAAGGAGAGAGAAAAGTCATCTGACATTGGTTCAGTGTGTGGGTCCCAGTTGTTTTAGTTTTTTTTGGTTGAAAACATAACTAAGTGATGGTGCCAAACGGGTGTGGTAAAGGAAATTGTAATATTTTAAGTAATGAGTGATGAGTGACAAAAATTGAGTAAGGAGTGATGACAAAAAAAATCCAAACAGGCCCTAAACCTCTTGAAGTCCTAAGATTTGAAAAAAAAAAAAAACCAAAAGCCATAACTTTAACACTAAACTCAAGAATCTAGAAAGCCTTACTCTGTTTTCTTATATTTCTTAGATATCTCTCTCAGGCATTTAATCAAATAGTTGTATAGCATTCTCAAAATTAATAATGCAATACACATTCACTAGAGCTCACAGATACCCAACCCCAAAAAATTAAACCAAACCAAGAAATTCCTATAGAAATTCATTCATGGAAATAAAAAAAAAAATTTGAAAAAAAGAACAGAGGGTTCTTTGTGGATTTAAATACCAATACCAACAAAAGAAAAAAACAACTAAAGCATAATTAAAAAAAAAAAAAAAACCAAGTGGTGGTTGTTAAATGGTGGTGGAAGCACAAGCCACCGTCGAGCCATTAGTGGTGATACGACCGGGCTACCTGTCACGGTGGCTCTGGTTCTACCGTGTCACTCCTCTCTCTAGTGCACAGACCTAGCTTTCTCTTCTTTCCATCGGTTTTACATTAATAAAATTGAGTTTGATAATTTTTAAATTTCATGTGTATCTCAAATGATTTTATTCTGCTAGTTTTTTAACACTAAGCTAACAGAAGTATTGATTTGGCAGATGTGTATAGTTTATGGAGTAAATTGGCCAATAAAAAAGTTTGGAGGTGTTTTGGCAAGTCGTTGAAAGTTTAGGGGGTGTATGGCCATTTTTCCTAATTAAGATTGATTAGATTAGTGATTTAGGAAAGAAAGAAAGAAAAAAAAAACTACTCTTCAAAAACTGAGAGGTTATAACTTAATTTTGACTAATTCTTTCTAACTTGGTAATATAATTTATAATTACATCTTTGTGTTAATCAAAGGAAAAAGTTAACGAATGTCCTAAGGACATTGGTTAAAGAAATATCATAGACTGACCACTTTTTATATTTCTTAAAAAATGGTATTAAAATTTTTCTATAATTTTCTATTAAAAAATATCATATAGACATCCGTTAATAAGACCTTTAATCAAATTCCCATAATATTTTATTAAAAAATGAGCATAACATACTTACATAACAGGGATAATACTCTATCATACCATACATACTTACAAGAAAAAAGTTATAATCACTTAGCTTATACGACAAGCAGAAGTAGAGCTGATGAGCCACTTTTACTTGTACAAGTAAGTTGATAGAACTCATTAATAGTTAATGTAATCTTTATAGGTAGACTTTGCTGGAAAATATTCACCTAAACTAATATTAGTTGTGTCGCTAAAAAGCATTTGTTAAATTTAAACCCTTGAGACAAACAAGGTTTAACCAGTTTTAAGGAGAAGTTATTAATTAGGTCAATTATGCAAGCCTTTGGTTAAAAAAATAATCAAACAAATCATGCACAATGAAAAAGTAAATAACACAAGATAAGATGACCTAGGAAACCTGGTGAAACAACTTGTTCCAAAGGAAAAACCTAGGAGGACCAATCCCAAAAAGAACAGTCCACTATTAGATGGAGATTTACACCAGAATATCAATTCATAGTAAACCAAACTAAATTTAACAAACATAGCTCTGACTCTCACAAACTTCTCTAATAGAGATTTGTTCCAATATGAACCTCCAATTCACGCTTTAAATCTCCTATACACTTAATAGCTGAAGCTTGATTTTCTACTTAATTCCACTAGTACTAAAAGTGCGTGTGTATGATCTTCAGTAGAAGCTTGAAAGAGAAGAAGGTACAGAACCTCTTAGATCTCAAAAGAGTAACTCCCAAGTCTTAGAAAACTGCATTAGGGCGTACTTTATATACATAGTAAAGTTTGTATGAAACCCTAAACGTTTGATTGGGTGCAAAATAAATTCTGCAGATTCGTCTTTTGATCAATCTAAAATCAACTTCAATCGGTCAAAACTGTTAAAATCTAATTCATTAAATTTGCATTGCATTGTTCTTGTACACTGATTGGTAGCATCTTGAGCATTGTCTAATCATATCTATAGATACTATGATCTATATCTAGACAAGTTTGTATTCACATGTTTGCTAATAAACCTATACACATGTGGAACCTAACAACATTACTATCTTTTTCGTTTGTTGTAGCTTTATGTTTTTGCATAATGATTATATATTTACTATTTCATATTCATCATACATACCCTGCCATGTGAGTTGGAGGCACGATTTCAAATGGAATGTATAGGAAATGTGCATTAGCAAGTGTAACAAAACTTTTTCCTTTTGTTTTTTTAATGGTTGTTTTGCGTAGTTTTTGATGTTATTCTCTATGTGCGAATTGTAAAACTAATTAACTAAGATCGTTTGTGATGATGCAAAGAAGATCAGTGGGCTGGATGCTTCGGACTTGAAAGGACTACTGGTTCTCTCTGCGGCCTGAAAAAGAAAGAAAAGTGAATCAAAGGCGACCGGGGCTGCCGGCCAAACACCCTCCGATGGCAAAGTTAGTTTTTCTCTCTATGTTATCTGAGTTCCAACTTTTTTGGAATAAAAAATGAACATACCTTGGCCTTGTCTGAAACAGCCTTTATATAGTGTTCTTATAGGCGGTTACCAAAACTGGAACTTCTCCTGGATTCAAGGAGAGGTAGAAATCAAACGTAACTTGCATAACCGTTTAGAAGTTATGCTTTTGTCTCCACAACGGATACCTGGCAGTTATGCGTGGGATAAGGAATTACCGCGTTATACTCGGAGATTTTTCTAAGTATGATACTCTCGTCCTAGGATTCCTTAGTCGAGTATGTTTCGGCACAGGCGCAGAGGCTACCTCGTCTAACAGTCACACCTTCAGGACGAGGTTATCCGCGCTTTGGACGAGTGTCTATTTTCTGGTGGTGCCTACCTCGTCCATAGCTCTTCTTACCTGGACGAGGTAGCTGCAAGTAGGTTTCGAAGGGTGTTTACAATTCCCAACCGGCCACGGACGACCTTTATGGACGACTTGTAGATAGGCAAAATCAGTACCCATCAGTTTGCATTATAATAACCCTTTTTTCTTTTTATTTTTTGATTGGGAAACGACCAATGATTTTATGAGACAAAGGAGTGGTAATGTATTATCTTTTTTTTCTTAATATTAAAAAAAAAAAGTCTCGTACAACTTTGGTAGAATTTGTTAAATTCATCATTAAACCCATAAATATATATATATATATATAGAGCAAAAACTGAGAAAAAATTAATTCCAACAATTAAGGAGATATCTATACTACTATTTAAGGGGCTTCCCCTGTTTGGATTCCACATTTTAAATGCCTAAAGTACCCTCATCATATCCACTTACAAGTTTTCAACTAACAATGATAAATATGTAAATTAAAACTCCTACACTTTAAAACTCACAAACTCACGTAAGCTTTGCGGTTTCTATAACACTTTTTATTTCTCATTCTTCTTCAGATTGAAGACATTTAGTTTAGCTCTACATCCTCATTTCTTTTTCTTCAAATTAAAGATATTTATTGTCAGGGGCTCCAACAAATTTCCAGGTTCTATCTTTTACAAATTCCTTTTTGTTTTCTTTTGTTTGGTTTATGATTGACTTTCTTTCAGCTCTACTTTTTAAATGTAATTTTGAAATGAATGGTTCCTTCATATGCTCTACCACTGTACTTCTTAATGAATTGTCATTTCGTGTTGTAGGTATTGTGATCCAAAGACAGGGCTGTCTTATGCTACAAAAGAAGCAATCAACCCAAAAATTTTCAGGTTATATCTTTTGCAAGTTCCTCTTTGTTTTCTTATCTTTAGTTTATGAATGACTTTCATTAAAGTTTTCCTCAACTTTTTTTTTCCCCTCTACGTTTTTTTTTTCCATTTTTAAGAATTTTTTTTAGCTTTCTATTTAGTTTTTTAAGAAATCAATGACGTTAAATTTTTTTTATTTTTTCCCTTCTACTTTTTCTTTTTCTTTTTAAGAAAAGCTTTCTATTTAGTTTTTTAGTTTTTTAAGAAATGAATGGCGTTAATTTTTTTTTTCCTTTTACGTTTTTTTTTTCTTTTTAAGAAATTTTTTTTAGCTTTCTATTTAGATTTTTAGTTTTTTTAAGAAATGAATGGCGTTAAATTTTTTTATTTTTTTAATTTAGTTATTTATTTAAATAGTTAATGATGTGGTGATTAGATTTTAAAGAGTCCATGATAGAGTTAAATTCTAACTTTGATTTGTTGATTAAATTTTTTTTTTTAAATACTTGGTTTAACCCTAATTCTTTTATTTCTCTCAGGTTCACGTACACACAAATTTTTTGGATTGTATTGAGGAGTCATTGGAATGGAATATTAGATAAGTTCGGGTGAGAGACTTTACAAGAATTATTATATGTATTAAACCTCACATAAAGTGGTTGTTATATAAGAAATTGTTGTAAAAAAATTTCTTTCGTAATAGAAACTATATTTATCATTTGTATAATTTTATGTCAAATTCAATTTAAATTTTTTTCCATAAGTACTAATTTACTGTAAGTGCACAATTGCACCTGGTCCCAAGAACAGTTATGGGCTCAGGCCCAATGAGCCTTAAACAATATGAAGTTGTAGAGTGTGGGCTTGAAACCCAGGTTAGAAGTGTGTGAGGATTAAATGACAAACTAAAGATTGCAAGTACTTGGAAACAACAAGGAATATTGTAAATCAGCTTCCTCGGATGTAAGCCGAGAGTTGTTCTTATATTATATCTTTCTCTTTGTTTCTTTTTCCTTTTAGGTTACAAAAAGTCCGTCCCCCTTTTTGTGTTCTAGGTTGCCCCTTAAATACTCCTCTCTTTGATACTTTGTACACGTGTTGTCCCATCTCCCCCTTAACCTAGATATTTCTTTTCCCAGTGCCTTTGAATAGTAACCAGAAGTTTCCCTTCCACTGTTCAGGTGTCACTTCCCCATTAATGCGGCCAGGGTAGTAGGTGCAGGGTCTTTAATGCGGATGTAGCAGCCTTTATCCTTGACATTTCTCCAGCACCGGTGCTTCTGGGGCATTCTAGGGTTCACCCCTTTTAACCATTGGCCTTAACCGTGTCATCCCCTAATCTTAATTATGAAATTCCGAGTTCTTCGGTGTCCATCCGAGGGTAAGTTCACCCTCGGCTGGATCCTCGGATCCTCGGCGTATGGGCCGACCCCTAGTACTAACAAATTCTAAACCCAGGAGCAGGTCGGCCTTCCTTAACACGGCCCAAAAGGCCCACATTCCCATCAGGATCTTTTTACCCCCCACATTTACTACTTCATAAAAAATGCTACGTACCTTTTTCTCAGTTTAAATGTTGTTGATGTCTTTCTAAAAAAAAAAATGTTGTTGATGTTGTTGATATATTTGAAATTTAAACTACCCACAGTCCTATCTTAAAAAAACTACCACACAACCAAAACTACCCCCACCTTCTATCGAAAAAAAAAAAAAAATCCCACACGTTCTTGACAGTCCTATTTTAAAAAAACTACCACACAACCAAAACTACCCCCACCTTCTATCCAAAAAAAAAAAAAAAAATCCCACATTCCCTGATAAGCCAACAATCTTGCCTACAACACAACTTTATCTACATCACCTATGTGGTGTGCGTGAAGTGCACAATTGGACACACTGTCAACAAACTAATTGAAAAGGGGCCTTTCTTTCTTTCTTGATTTCGAGTACGTACGCGTTGTTGTACAATTAAATTTTAATTACTCATGTCAAGTCCGCTACCTTGAACTGCAATAAAAACCAAACTATAATTGAAACTTGAAAGGGACTGAAACCTATAAGTTTTTATGTTCAGTGCTATTCTAAAAAAAAAAAAGAAGAAGTTATTTTTTAGTAATATCAAGACCTCATAAATCTTTTTATCAATGTAGAGCTACACTGTCAACAAATCAAGCTTGAAACCATCCCACATTCTAAAAAAATAAAAACTACCCCATTCTCATATCAAAAAAAAAAAAAAAAATCTAAGCAAAAACCAATTTCAACTGACTGTAAAATTATGAAACTAAATTTAGCCTTTTATTTTCTTTCAAAATCAGATATGTTAGTGCCTAAATATAAGGATAAGGATGGAGAAGTTATAGTAGTGATTTTATAGTAGAAGTCTTTTTTTTTTGTGTCAAAAATATGGAAGAGATTTTAAAAAAAAAGAAAAAAAGAAAAAAAAAAAAGGAGATCGAGATAGAGAGAAAGCTATTTTACTTAACGGTCAAATCATGTTCATGGGTGTGCCGAACCTCCTTAGATCTCATTGGATTGCATACTCCATTAAGTGAAAGGAACAAATGCCAAATCTGCATGAACTATATTCCGCTTTCCAACTTTCAAGCCCATGCTTAAACTAACTTGGAGAATTGCATTGGTTTACAAAATATTTTTTGGAATTTTTTAATGAGAAAAGTTTAAAGAATTTTTTAGGAAATATCTTTAAAAATATTTTATTGAAAACAAATTTTTAAACGTCAATTTAGATGTTGTTCCTACTGCTATGACCTTAAACTACATTTATTTATTTTTATTCTCAACAAACAATCATGAAGTTTTTATACAATTTTTTTTCAAGATACTTCAATCATTAATTCCCAATTGTATTAGCCTTTTGTTAAGGTTAAAGCACCATTTAATACTTTATTTAAAAAAATCTCAAAATACAATTGTGGTTTTATACAATTAACATGTATCTCTTGCCATTAAATTTTCAATTTAAACTTCTATTTACTTATGTTATGGATATGTAGTAAATGACTAAATTTTAGGATTAAAAAAACTACATTTTAGGATTAGACAAAAAATGGTAATTGTCATACATAAAGTTTGAAAAAAAGAACAACATCAACAATACTAGAAAAAAAAAAAAAAGTGGATGAATAGTTACTATATTTTAGGATCTTTTTAGGAACATTTCCTTTAACAAAAAGCTTATTACTTTACTATTCCATAGAAAATGGTACGTACCTCATAAAATACAACATAAGTATGGATAATGATAGTCTGTCAGTTTAAAACTCATCAGATACTCACTAATATAAAAATTAGTAGAAGCATCCAAATCCCAATCCAAAAATGCAAGCCATGTATTTTTTTTATGGATAATTAATGATTTTATGAAATAAAGTAAACATTTTGTAAATAATATTTTAGTCATATTTATCTTACAAATCATTACCTAAATTTAAATATATTCTCAAAACTTCTACCTCAAATAATAATTTAATAATTTTAAGAAGTGTAACTTATTTCTCCTATTTTACTAAAAATTTATTACAATTACACATATTATTACAATTCTTACATGTGATTAATTTGTTCAAAATTAGTTCACTTTTTTGAGGTTTTAATACACTCTATTTGTGACAAGGAAAAATCTATTCATTATTGTGTATGTATGTGCAACAACCACTATAAATTTTATTTAATTCTATGTAGGAATGAGTTCGCAAAATACAGCGATGGTGGATACCGATGACATAGAATGTCGTCGAGAACAATGGAGATATTATGCTCGCTTGAGAATACAAAGAGAAGACAATGAAAGCAGAAATATTTGATTGGCAAGACGTCGTGCCAATTATGCAAGACAAAGACAACAAACTTTGGGTGGTGATCACATTTTAGTGGGAGGCCCAACAAATTGCAAACAATCTTATGATAAAAATGAGTATTATGTGTGGTGAAATAATTTTTCATCACATCCCTAGGTTTTTTTCTGTGATTGAAAAATGTAGTAATTCCAAATTATAATAAATGCTCTACATTAACCCTTACCCAAAAAATAGAAGAGCCTCACGCGCGTGCTCAGAGGGTAGTTGGTTATAAAGTTGATTTCGGAGTTCAACAAATTGCAAACAATCTTATGATAAAAATGAATATTATGTGTGGTGAAATAATTTTTCATCACACCCCTAGGTTTTTTTTGGTGATTGAAAAAAGTAGTAATTCCAAATTATTATAAATACTCTACATTAACCCTTACCCAAAAAATAAAAGAGCCTCTGAACACGCGCTCACGGCTAGTTAACAAATAAGAAAAAACACCCCCTTAGAGTGCTGCCACATATACAGCTTTTGAATAAAACAGCCTCACGTTAAAAACTCTGCCAAGCTTGCAATTAAAAAAAATATAAATTAAATAACCGGTTAAAAAAAAAACCATTAAAAAAAACGTTGCAATTAAAAAACATACCAAAAAAACAATTGATACAGAGAAAGGGAAGGAAAAAAAAAGGGGTTGCGACACAAACAGCCAAGGAAAACCCTTCCCTGCCGATCTGCTTTTCACTCTGTTCTGTTCCTTCTCTGCGACAGAGTGCAAACTTGCCCACTTAGATTTCTAACACCAAGTCAGCTTAAAGTCCGAAGAGAACGATCGTTACATCGTTTGAAGTTCTTTTAATAACCGTTTGGAATAAGCTGATAGAGAAAGAGAGAGAGCGATAGAGAGACGGAAAGTCTAAATAATCAGTAGATGTGAGAGACAGAAAGATAAATCTGAGGGGCGCCATTACAAGTTCTGACAATCAGAATCGCTCCAGGTAAAGTTCTGTTTTTAATTTTACAAATTGAGGGTTTTTTTTTTTTTTGGGAGAAACATTTGTGCATAATTTATGATTTAGATTCGGGTATTTTGGTTTGATTGGTTATGATTTTGGTTTTTCAATTAGGAGTAGTTTTGTTTAATTAGTTTAAACAAATGGGTTAGATTTAGGTTCTAGGGATTTTTGTTAGAAGTTAATTTGTTTAGGGTATCTAGCTTGGCTTAAATTGGTTTTAGGTATCTACAATCGATTTTGCCCAATTTGGGTCGCTTTGATTTTGAATTTGCTTTCCCATTTAGAGTAAGATGAAGATTTGCTCTGTCACTCAAAACACAAATCTTTAATAATCAAAACCACACCAAAGTTTTATTTTAAAATTTTATTTTTTTGGGTCTGTTGTTTCTGAATGGTCCCTTTTTAAAAGCCAATGGAAATCTGCGGTGAAATTTTATACAAATTAGATTTACTATGATTGCCCTGTTTTTTAAATTCCTCTCACTTGGATATCCCTGCCAAAAAAAAAAAAAAAAAGCAGTATCGGTGCATGTTCTATTAGTGCTCTCAATCATGTTATGATTTTAGAATCGTAATTAGATTGGCCCATGAAAGAATCATCCTTAAATTGTGTTCTCTGTGTATGGTATGTTAGCGCTCTCAATTATGCTATGAAACTAGAATCATAACAGATTGCAATATAGAAAACCAGAAAACCATAAGTTCTCTTAGAAAACATTATAAATTGCTATACACTCTAAACTTTCAGATTTTACAAAATAATGTTGCAGAGAAGAGATGGGGCAGAGCAGCAAAGCAGTAGATCATATGGTAGTTGCAGTGACTATTGAAAGGATGGAGGGAAGGTGTTTTCTTTTGTCTTGAATGATTGGGTTTGATGTTCAGGTGAGATGCGGCATTTGGGTTTGAGTTTTTACATGCTCAAAATTGATCCATGAAGGAAATACCATATTGCCAAGTAGTTTTTCTGCTGAATTATATTTTGATTTTTTATAAAGTTGTTTTAAAAGATTATCATGAAATTTTAGCTTGAACTAATGATGTTTCAGGCAGTCTTCTTATTACAAAATGTCATTTATATGGTGAGATATGTCATTTTGCCTTACTTTGTTCAGTTCTCTTTTACAGGGTGTTGCTGTTGCATTTCCTGTTTATTTTGCAACACAGAGGTAAGTTCTATGACGACACCAATTAGTTAACCCTTTTGAAAGTTTTTATTTTTTACTTCAAATATTTATTTGTTTGCTTTTTGTTTCAGTGCGTAAAAAAAAAATCATAGTTAGTAAGTACATATGTAAATAAGAGAATCGTTACATTAATGATAATAGCTGTGGTGATAATTGTTAAGGGTGTTAGATGTCACTGCAATGCTAGCAGCATGGTGTGAAAGAAATTTTAGGTGGTCATAGAGAGAGCAGTTGTTCAGAGGTTATCAATTTGGTGGTTGTTATTGTAGTGTTTGGTAGTGTTGAAGATAGGGAAGACAGTGCTGTGAGGCATTGGAGGAGATGCTCATTATGGTTGAGCTTAGTTATGTTGTGCAATATTAATATACAGTGTTAGTATTTATTCCTTTACTTTCTATTGTCCGAGTATCTTATCCATAAATATATGTTGGGATTATTATGGAGACCATAAAGCAAAGGTAGAAGCTAGAAGAAGGAAAGGAGCATCCTACATTCTACATGTGAACTTGATGCAATTAGCATCAACATGTGGGTTGAAAAACACCATAATCATGTTTAATTTTATGATTTCATGAAAATTTCAAATAGATTTTTCATTATTACGTGCCAAAAGTTAGATGAAGCTTGCTTTAGTCTTTATATGTCATTTTTGGATTTTTTTCCTTCCTCTGAATGATTTATTAATTCCTTTTGTTCGCGTCTCATGTTATTTTTGCTGATAATAAGATAAAAGATATAAATTTCAAGAATTCTTTTATTTTCTTGGAAATTTCAAATTTTAGATAAAGGCATTTGATTTTCATAGGAATTGAAACTTTATGGAAAATGTCAGTGTATTAGGTCAAATTTTTTCAAATCTTAGCATCTATCTAGAGATGGTTTCTTTGAATAGAAGGGTACCTCATGCATAGCACGGGTATTAGGCTAGCTATATATAAAAGCAGAAGTTTTGCCCTACTGAAATATATAGAGACAGAGATAGAGAGATACATAGATACAGTCCGTAAGATCCCCCTGACTCAAACTTCTTCAAAATCAGTCCAAAGGTGAGGTAGAAATGGAGGCCAGCATAGGTACCCTTTCTTCCATCAATATGGCCCTTGATTATATTTTTGATTCCATTGAAAATATCAAATCTACTCTTCTTTCTTTTTCTTATTAAAGATACATAATTAGTCATAGAGCGAAATATTTAATATAGTTCCTAGAGTTGAGTATCAGTGTATGTTTCTATGAAAACCTTTCATTATATACATTGGAATTTGACAATGACTGTGTTGTTTTCATTTCTGTGTGAGTGTTGGTTTGTGGTGTGATGACAAAGTGAGAGGGAGTGTGAATCTTTAGCTACTACAGGTAAAGTTTTTTTTCCCCCTTTCCTTCTTAGATCTGGGCATGAAATATGAATTAGTTTTGAGTAATTTGGTTGGATTGATTTTTATTTAGGTATTTGGGTCACATTAGGTTTTGATTTGATTTTTTCGTCTCTTTAAATCTGTCTTTCTCGATTTAATTTACAATAAGCCTATTAAATTAGATTTGCTTTTGTTATGTTTTATAGATTACTACAATTAAAATAAATTTGGGATTTCACTATAAAGAAATGGAATGCTTACTAGGCTTCCCATGACTTATTCCCCAACAGGTATAAGCATGTCCCAAATGGGTATTGTTGCATTTTGCTGTTTGAGTGAAATAATTAATTATTGAATTTGAGTTTAATTTTTTTTTTACATATTCTGGAGTATTTTCATAAAACCCAATTTCTGTATATGTAAATTTAAATGCTATTTAAGAAGAATAGAAAGTAGTTTGTTCCTCTTAATTCCTCAAGTTTCTTCTTTTTTTTTTTTTTTGGTGCTTGATCAGTATTTTTCCCCCTAAAACAGAATTAAATTCTTCTTTCATAAGAGACACCTAGAGAGTTGTTACTAATTTTTGTGGTATTGGTTGGAGTACTTGGTAGACCCTATTTAAGTTTATTTTTAATTTTTTATTATCAATATGCTTGATTAGTTCTCCGCCCACCCCCCGCCCCCTCCCCTCCCCCTCCCCCCCCGCGTATATTTGATGCTTGTTTACCCAACTTATTGTATGTCGTCTACAGAGCACTGTAATGGCACTCCAATGCCCAATCAAATAAGCAACCGTAGCAGGAGAGAAGGTAGCATAGGTTGTAACACCAGCAATTGACTTAGCATTCGAATCAGCATCTAAGCCAGATTATGGTTTTGATATTAACTTATGATGTTAGGTTTTGTTTAATTGAAAAATGTGGCATGGGACAAATGTGTCACACTTCTTATATATATTCATCGATTTGTGAGGGTCTCCATATTAAGAAGAGTTTAGCCAAACACTCATACTTAATATTTGTAAACAATTTGTATTATAAAAAAATTAGTTGATGTGTGTTCGTCGTTATCACAAGATGAAGATAGACTTAGGGTGGTATAGTTATCTTAGTATTAAAACTTATTCTATTATTCCTTATAACATTTGTATATGCCTTTCAATTTTTTATGATATAAGTTTTATTTTAAAGTCTAATGTTAGTTTATTTCAGCAATTAGTTAAATTAAAATGCACTGCCCAAACGAGTTATAATGTTCTTTATAATACATTATATTGTTAAATTAAGTTTATTGTTTTTTTAATATGTAAAATGACCCCGTGCATTGCGCGGGTTAAATGCAAGTATAGCTAAAGTTTAGAGAAAATCTAATTAGATTTTAATTACATTCTCAATTGTGTCCAATTTAATTTTTAATTTAGTGTCGAATGATTAATTGAGTGCAAAAATTGAAGAGTCTAAATCCAATTAGATTCTAAATTGAATTTCAATTGAAATCCAATTTTTTGCCATGTATCCATCTAATTTTTTAATTTTTATGGTAAGTGAATTATTAAGTACAAAAATTGAGAAGTATAAAACCAATTAAATTTTGAATCATATATATATATATATATATATGTATGTATGTATGTACGTACGTATGTATATAATTAAAAACCATTTCATATTTTAGAAATGTATGATTTAAAAGAAAATATAAGCTAATACCATGTGTATAATTTGAACTTCATCTCAAAAAAAGTTTAATTTGAATGGTAGAATTATAATTTCTTTTAAGTGTATCCGTGTATACAGACGGGTTACATCCTAGTCTTTAGTAATGATAAAGCTTTTTTTTTTGGTTGAGAGACAGTAATGATAAAGCTTGATTTCTATTCTCGTTAATATTCTTGTATTCCGGCTATTACTGTTTCAAATCTATTGAATTAAAAAATGTAAAACAACGATTGGAGAGAGAGAGAGAGAGAGAGAGAGAGAGAGAGGACACATATGCAATGTTTCTTAGGGACATATAAACACCAAAACTGAGGGATACTGAAGGCTGAAGCAAAACATAAAACCGAAAAAGAATATATACTATAATTTATTTATAAAAAAGAAAAAAGAAAAAAAAAGAAGAATAAACAATCTGGGAAAAAAAGTCAAAAAACACAAAGTGAGGACAACATGTTTCTGATTCATCGGCGAGAAAATCTTTGTTAGACGTTCTCCTCAGATTCCGCTGCCAACATCACCATGTACTATATATATATTTTTATGGGAAGACTGCAATAACATTTATTAAAAATGAAAAGCTACAAGTACATCGTGGTTAGGAGCTTATTCAATGAAATAAAGATTCTCTTCAACCCAAACAAAGAAATTAGCAATGCTTAGAGCGTGTTTTGCTAATAAGTGAGCTGGTTTATTGCTTTGTCTACATACATGGAAAAAGTCCACACGACGAAAGCCATGAGAAGCAGCCACAGAGCTATACACCAGAGCAGCAACAGATGCAGGTAGAGGCAATGATTCATTCAAAGCATTTATCAATATCTGCGAGTCACTTTCAAGAGTAAAATCCTGGATGGACTAGTCTTTAGCAAGCTGCAGTCCGACCTCCACAGCCTTTGCTTCGGCCTCAATAGCCCCAAGAGTGGCCATAATCTTCTTACTGCATGCAGCGATCAAATTGCCTTCCGCATCCCTGATCAGTACCCCCACTCCAGCCATTTTTTGCACCGCGAATACAGCCCCATCCACATTTATTTTGTAGCGGTTAGTTGTCGGTGGAACCCAGCTCGAAGTGCCAATTGCCTTTGGAGAAACTGGATCTTCAGAACACTCTTGGTACTCCCATAAATAGTCCAGCAACCACTGAAGCAAAGCCCCACTATTTTCTTCTCTCCCCTGTTTCTGCATTCGTTTATATTCGTCCATATTGCCCATGCCACCATTATTACTTTCTCGACCCTGCAATGTTCCCACTGAGCCACCATAACAACATACCACATCAAGTCCAAGAAGGAATTAAAACACAAGCTATTACTGTCATGAAACAGATTCGACAGAACCTAAATGTCACGAGATCTAGGACAATCACAGAATAGGTGACCTAAAGATTCTACCCCCGCCTGGCATTCCTCACAGCAAGCCTCCAACAGCACCTTTCTCTTCACTAAATTCTCCTTTGTGAGCAGAATATCTTTGCAAGTTCTCCAAGTGAAGTGGTTGAACTTATGGGGGACTTTCAATCGCCATAAGCTTTTCCAGAACTTCCTTAGGTTGTTGTCATCTGACATAGCCCCTACTGCATCCCCAAAACCCATATCAATTGCAATTTTGTAGGCACTTCGAACGCTAAATACACCATTCACCGTTGGAGCTCAAATTTGCTTATCATCTAGTAAGTTAGAGCTTAGGGCGATACCACATATAGCATCAGCTTCATGAGTAAGGAAAACCTGTCGAACTAAGTCATTTTTCCACAGTCCTTCATCTCTGTCTGTTAACTCTTCAACCCGAGCCTCCAATGGAGATAAGAAGGAGGTGAGATAACTTTATGCGTTGAGGGAGTAGGGAGCAACTTATCTCTCCAAATCTAGATGCTGCGCCTGTTGCCCACTTGCCATCTGATACCACGTCTCGAGGTTACTCCCCAAGCTTGCATGAGCAAAATCACAGTTAATAAAATATCTTGCTTTAAAGACTCGATACATCAAAGAGTCTTTTCTGGATTGAAGCCTTCATCCCTATTTAGCCGACACTACTAAATTAAATTGCTTTAATTTTTTAAAACCCATTCCACCACAAGCCTTTGGAGAGCACAATTTTTTCCAACTAATCCACGCCATTTTCCATTCGTCTTTACACTGCCCCCACCAAAAATTCCTGATCAAGCTTGTCATTTCATCACAAAGCTTATCTGGGATTTTGAAGCAACTCATGGTATAGGTAGGAATCACTTAGGCAACTGCTTTAATCAGCACTTCCTTGCCAGCCTTAGATAGAAGTTTTTCCTTCCACCCTACAAGTTTTTTGGCTAGTTTCTTTTTAACTTCTTTGAAAGTATTTTTTTTATTCCTCCCCACTAAAGATGGGAGTCCCAAATATTTTTCGTGCTGCTTAATCACTTGAGCCCCAAATCTAGACTTTATCTCATCCTAGATCTCCTTGGCTGTATTACTACTGAAAAAAATAGATGTTTTTGCTCGATTCAAGTGCTAACTAGATGCTTACTCATAAACTTGCAGAGTATGCTGTAATGCCTCGCATTCTTCAATGGTGGCTTTGCAAAAAATAATGCTATCATTTGCAAAAAAAATAAGTGAGAAATACTAGGGCCCCCTACATATAGATATTCCTTCCACGTTACCTTCCACCACGACTTTTTTAATCAAAGCCAAGAGACCTTCAACATAGAGTAAGAATAAATAGGGTGATAAGGGGTCACCTTGGCAGATGCCATGGGTAGGAACAATATGCCCACTAGGCTTCCCATTTATTCTGATGGTATAGGTAACTGAAGAGAGACACTACATCATTTGGCTCCTCCATCTTGCAAAAAACCCTAACTTCTCCATAATTTTGTCAAGATAAGCCCACTCCACCCTATCATATGCTTTATTCATATCTAACTTTAGCATCATTTCACCTTTAGTCCCAATTTCCTTTTGGTTAATGTGGTGCATCATTTCAAAAGCCACTAGCACATTATTAGTAATGAATCTTCCATTCACAAAAAACATTGAGTATCACTAATAATAGAAGGGAGGATTTTCTTAAGCCTGTTTGCTAGAGTTTTAGATGCAAGTTTATAAATTACATTACACAGGCTAATCGGTCTATATTCTGTTACTCTAGTGGGGTTATTTGTTTTAGGAACCAAAACAATATGTGTCTCATCAAATTTTGGAGGAGTAATACCAAAATTTAAGAAATCTAATATAGTTTTGGTAACTAAATTCCCCACAGTAGACTAGAAGTGTTGGAAGAAGAGAGGGAGCATATCGTCAAGACCTAGGGCTTTTAAGCGGTACATTTGTTTTAGAGCTTGGTGCACTTCACATGCTTGGAATTCCTTGATGAGCCAAGAGTTCATATCTCGAGTAACCTTAGGCTGTACAGCTTCTAGAATCTCAGAGAAGTCAACGGGGTGTGAGGAAGTAAACAATTCAAAGTAGTAGTCAACGAAAACCTTCTTAATTACCTCAGCTTCTGCCTGCCAAACCTAATCTGAATCGAGTATCCTTTAAATCAAATTCTTCCTGAAATGAGAAGAAGCCTTGGCATGAAAAAATCTGGTATTGTGTCACCTGCTTGAAACCAGCTTAGCCAAGACCTCGGCTTCCACATAGCATCCTCCCTATCTACCCAACAATTTAAATCCACTCTAGTTTCCTTTATCTCTTTGATCAACTCTGGTGAGGCTTCTTGCATCTCCAACCACTCCAATCGTTTCTGTAGATAATTAATCTATTTACCCATGTGCCCAAACTCAGTTTGGTTCCAAGCATCCAACCAGGTTCTACATGATTCCAAACACGATAGAATCAAGAAGGCCACATTAGAGACCAACCCTCACCCTAAGTTTGACACGATATCCTCATACCTTACATCCTTCAGCCACATCGATTCGAACCTGAATAGCTTTCTAGGCTTCTTTTTGTTTTGTTTTTTATGCTTTTGATTTGTTAGCAAAGCTCACAAATCAAAAGAGGGGCATTTGTAGACACCACATTTTGTACCTGTTATGCCTCAGGCCCCTGTTCCCCAATGATGCTAAAATTCTAAAGCCTAAGGTTGGTTTAGGGCCAAATTAGATTCTAAATGGACTTGAGAAATGTTAAAATGGAAAATATAACTTTTTATGAGCAAATAAATCTATTTTTGGAAAATAAAGGCCAAAGAAACCATTGATCTGCATATGCAGGTCTGATGCATGCATATTAAAGCCCAAGGTTGGTTTAGGGCCAAATTAGATTCTATATTGACTTGAGAAATGTTAAAATGGAACTTTTTATGAGCAAATAAATCTATTTTTGGAAAATAAAGGCCAAAGAAACCATCGATCTGCATCTGCAAGTCAGATGAATTCATACACAGGCACAGACCTACACATGCAACTAGCCTGTGTATGCAGGTTTGATGCATGCATACGTAGGCACGGACTTGCACATGCAGCTAGGGTTCTAAAAACCTATGAAAAACAAGTTTTCTGCATTAAAGACTGAGGTTTGGAATGAATCCCACATCATCTAGGAGCCATTCCAAAGCCCTATTTTTCAACTATACAATCCCTTACATGGTATATTTCAAAAACACAAAAAATCCTATGGGAAAACCTAAGATTCACTAGAAATAGTGAATCAAAGAGGGAGTTTCTCACAAAACATCCACAAGTCAATTTTCATTTAATTGTGACCTTTTTCTAGTATTGATCTTTTGAGTTTAAGGTTACTAATCACTTTTGTATTTGATTGTGAATAGATTGACTGAGGGAAACAGTCAAAATCAAGCTTGAAAAAATTCTTGTTTGAGATATTAATTTCTAAACTTTTTCTTTTCATTTCTTCATTTTGATTATGTTTTAATTTGATTTCTTGTTTATTTATGAGTTAATGCTTAGGTTTTCTTTGCTTTATGATTTTATGCATGTTAGGTTGTTAGATTAAAGTTTTGTTCATTTTCTATGTTTCTGGGTTAGGGTTTAGGGTGTATCTGCGTGCGCATTCTTCTTGCAAGTGTACGTAGGCTTATAGTATGTGTACGTAGGCTTAAAGTTTACGTATGCATAAAACTGACCTGCATATGCAGGCCTAAGTATGCTTATGCATGCAACTGACCTACATATGCAGGCCCAAGTATACGCACACATACTCGTGCCCAGAAACTCTAATTTGATATTTCTACTTCTATTTCTTCATTTCTTTTACATAATACGCCTTTGTTTTGACCTTCTTGTATGTTTTGAGTCCCTGTTCCTCTGTTTAAATACTTGTTTGCCTTTAACATGCTAGATTAGGGTTTTCTCTTATGTTTTCTTTGTTTTACCATGAACATGCATATAACATGATCATGCATTGATGCCATGGGTGTTGTGATGCTGTGAGGTAATTGAGGTAAGTCATGCATTCACATGAACATTCATTTTTATGATGAATATGTTTGTTTGATGCTTGATTTCATGTCTAGATGTTTGAGATATATTTAATAATTGATACCTTGCTGCCATGCCTACATTTCTGCCTTGATTTGTTTGCTGCCTTGGATGAGATGATTATCATGATATATATATGCTAGGGTTTGTGATGGTATGAGAAGCATGATATATTTATGTTAGGGTTTAGGATTAAATGCCATGTTGTATACTTAGACATATGCTATTTCATGTATGAAAATAGAATGCAATTGAATGTGCCTTTAATAAGATTAAAATGTAAAACACAATAAGTGGAAGTTGACCCATGGTCGAGCGATTTTGAGTGTCTAACACCTTCCCAAAATCATACCTAAACTCAAATCCCACACTTTTGTAGTAAGATTAGTCCTTCCATGTAAGGGCACTATATTCATGGTTCCTAGAAGATAAACCTAGGTGGGGACTCCTTTTCTTTGCCTTGGTCACTCGGCCAAGGCGTAATCCCCAAAGGCAGCACTGACAGCGCGTTGCACCCACAGTGGTGACTGTTGGGAAATTGTTAAGCTTCTTGGTAAGTGAAAGAGGGATAGAGGTCGACCCATCAAAGATCAAGGCCAAACTGGATACGCCTCCATCTAAGAGTGAGAAAGAGATAAGAGGATTCTTAGGCCGACTATAGTACTTTAGCAGATTCATTGACAAGCTCACCTCCACTCATAAGCCCATCTTTAAGCTTTTAAGGAAGAATGAACCCCATGCATGGAATGATGAATGTTAGAAAGCCTTTAAACTTATCAAAGAATACCTTCTCCATCCACCCATCTTAGCGCCCCTGAGGCATGTAAAGCCACTACTTCTCTATCTCTCGAGCATAAAGAATGCAGTTGGAAGTATGCTTGCATAAGAGGATGATGATAAAAATGAGAGAGTTGTATACCACTTGAGCAAAAGGTTCCATGATTATGAACTACATATACACCCATAGAAAAGTCATGTCTTGCTTTCGTGTAGGTTGTGCAAAAACTAAGACATATCATCCTACCTTTCCAGATATGGATAGTAGCTAGAATGGACCTATTAAAGTATTTATTTGAGAAGTCTACCCTAAGCAGAAGGTTATCGAGATGGTTTATTCTATTGGCAGAATTCGATTTGAAGTATATGGCTAGAAAAATCATCAAAGGAAGCGTTGTGCCAGACTTTTGTGCCAAGAATCCCATAGAAGGAGAATATGGTATAGAGGATTTTCTAGATGAGGATATTTTGGACACCAAACTAAGGGCATGGAAGATGTATTTCAATGGAGCTATGAACCGATATGAGAATGGAATAGGAGTACTTTTTGTTGGGGTTTATGCCCTAAAATCCAATTTATTGGCATGTCATAAATAAATAAATTGTTTAATTATATGAGACAATCTATAAATAAACTAATGGGACATTATCTTAGTCCATGGGATGCATTGTATATGATTTATGTGATTTAGTCACAAAAGATGTAAATCACAAGTTCCTTGTAAACTCAAAATGTAGTTCATAGTCAGTGATGAAATTGGGCGTTTCATCTGCGAAGACTATAACATATCAATTAAGATGATTTGTCTTGATCATGAAAATGGAGATTTCTAGTTGGTATGTTGATATGTTTTAAGAGTTAAGACTTATTGAACTGGACCGCTGTGAGATTTATTATTCTCCTAACGACTGTCAAATGAATAATAAATCTCATGACTTCTATTTACATGAACTCATATTCCTGAGAGAATAATGGACATGATCATGAGATGTAGGTTGCTTTGATATATCAGGAGTGAGATCTATTAGTCACGGTCAAAACCCCAGTATGTTGGGCAACCATATTTAGTAATGATGGAACATGTATTCTTAAGATGGAATTCATAATCTTTTAACGGAGATACAAAATATTCCCTTGAGATAGGTTTAATGAGTTTGGTTATTCAAAGAGTTGGGCCCAACCACTTTAGTAAGGAGTTACTAAAGTATATATTTATGGAATTGGATTTCATAAATATATAATGAATAACTTAAAGGATTAAACCGGGTACTCAAGGATTAAGATGTAGTAATTTACAAAGTGGCAGTCTACATCCATGACTTTGTATTACTACGAATATTTTATGAAGGGGTTACATGTACAATAAATTCTTGGGATATAATTTATAGATAAGGCCTAGAGTGCAACTATATTTATATAGTGGTATTAAATATAGTTAATGGTAACTTTGGACTTGTCAAGAGTTGACAGAAAAGCCCAAGGCCCATTGGAGCTAGTGTCTTATTAGTCCATTTTGGTCCCACTCCAAGCTACACACAAGAGCCCAATTGGGATGGCCCAAAAGGCTAGCCCAATTAGATAATCAGTTATATATAACGAGAGAAACATACAGAATTAAAAAAAAAAAAAAAGGTTTCTCATAAGTCTTTTTCATGAGTATTTTCATACAAGGAATGAAAATGGTTTTGTATGTGAGTGTTGGACACTCTCCTATTCTCTCTTTGATGAAAACTGATTGAGAGACCATACATCTTGGGCATTAAGTGGAATTGGAGTGAAGATTAAAAGTATTCCCAAGTGCTTCTGATCTTCGGTTTTGAATTTCACCACACCAAGGTACGCTTTCTTGTTCTTTAATTCTGAAAGTTACATAGTATATGTTATCAATTGCGAGTGAGGTAGATCCGTTAACAATTTCCGCTGCGCATGTTTGCATGAGATACAAATACATATTTTCCATGCATTTTTCCAACACTTTTGAACACCCTCGATAAATCTCATCAATAAGATTGAATACACTATCATCCCTAGAGCTCAGAATCAGTTTGTAGATGCCTTGGATACTTTAGCCTTAATGGTTAAAATACCCGAGGGAGTACGGACACGGCCTTTAGAAATTGAACAAAGTTATGAGGTGGTGCACAATAGCTGGCAGAGTCTTCAATCATGGCTATAAAGGCAAAGGGGGTTCCTTAGTATTATGACATCATGAAATTCCTATAAGAGAGAATGCCGTTCAATTAGGATGATGCCAATGAAATACATCCTATATGGAGGTCTACTCCGTAGGGCGTCCTATAATGGTGTGCACCTTCGTTGTCTAAAGAAAGAAGAAGTCGAAAGAGTAATGGAAGAAGTCCATCAGGGGAATTGTGGTCCTTACATGAATGGGACGATGTTGGCCAAGAAGATTCTAAGGATGGGATACTATTGGAATATAATGGAAGTTGATTGTGTGGACTTCATGAAGAGTTGCCACGACTACCAAACACATGCCAACTTGAACCATGTACGACCTAGTGAGCAATATAGTATGACCTCTCCATGGCCTTTCTCAGTATGGGACATAGATATGATTGGAATGATAGCCTCCAAGGCCTCAAATGGGCACAAGTACACCTGATAGGCCAAAAACGTATTGACCCTTTGGGATGGATTAATTGATTAATTAGCCAAGTTTAATTAATTAATCAAATTAACATGCAATTGACACAGTGATTTGCTTACAAATGGGGAAAACCTCCAAGGCAAAAACCCCACCGGGTGATTTTAAGGTCACCACTCTCGAGAATCCACTATTATCAAAACAAGTGGTTACAAGTAAAGGAATCCTAGTACCTTATACCAACCTACAGTTAAACCCTTACCTCAATACCCAATTGGACTTGTTCTGTAGTGACAATCTCTCCTTCTATTACACCGCTCCCAGTACGTGACTAACCAATAGATGCGCAGATCCTAGTACGTGATTTGATCACCCACTTAAGAAGGATGTTGGCTGCAAAATTCTTCTGTTCATCACACGATGAAGATCATGAAGTTTCCTAGTCACAAAACCCTATGGTGTACAAACACAGCTGCTTCTTCGAGATGAATTAGGGCAAACTAGGTTTCCGGTCACACTTTTCTTTACACTTGTGGAATTGTGCTCTTGTGCAACTATGCAACCTGTGATTGCTCTTAAAATAATCCTTATATATGATTAGGGTTGTGAGAAAAGAAAGCTCAAACATACATTCACGGATTGGATGAAAATCAGCTCTAAAAAACTGAACTTCATAAATCTCGACAGTTACCCTATCTATCGAGCAGCTGTTGAGCCTCGGACTGAAACTACTCTTTTAGACCTTGATAGATACTAGCTGTCAAGCTTTAATGAACTGTACTTCTTCACTTGATTCTTGAATAGACTTTCATGGCTTTAACACTTGAACTTGAAACCTTGTTTCTTGAAGCATTAAACACATCCTAGATCTACCCAATTACAAGTAAAGCGTGTTTTGTCAAAGGATTAGCCAATACATAAAATGTTGATATATGTTCCTAACATAAATCACATATGTCCTAACAATCTCCCCCTTTGGCAATCTGTGACAAAACCACAACAAACAAATGAACATATGATAGAAGTCATAAATCACTAAACTCATACTCACTTGTTAAGTATAGTAAAATCTATCCTAACACAAACTCTTGAAAACCTTTGCAAGAAGAGAGTTCATGGCAAGAAGACTTTTACAACTTGTATTTCTAAAACACTTAAACAAAACTCATCAAGGCATCTTAGTGTGAAACAGTACTAAAAGATTGCATACAATATATAAGAAGCATGTGCATAAAGAGAGAAAAGAAACAACACATGTAAAGATAGGTGAAAGAACTATAATAACAACCTCAAATGTATATATATCAACAAGTACGAGGTTTGCTATCACACTATGATCACATGATCTAAGGTACATGAACAATGTATCTAAAATATAGAGAAAAGAAAAAGATACATAAAAATCCTTACTACATCCCTCAAGATATGAACACTCCCCCTAACAGAATCTCTTATACTAACCCTACCCCTATGAGTATGACTACTCTCATATCCAAAAATACTCACCCTTTTTGTCATGAGTGACAAAGGGTAAGTATATCAAGTAGACATCTTATCAGCACTAGAAGAGCTAGCACCATCATCCTCAGCATCAGAAGCATCACCATCACCATCACCATCATCATCCTTAGAAGCCTTTGGAGTAGGAGGAGGAGAAGAACAAAGCCACCCATGACAGCCTGTCGTCGTGCAATACGACCAACACGAGTGTTCACCTGACACAACTCATCACTGATAGTGTCGAAGCGAGCATCCAAGCGCACAAGCTGTGCCATGATTTCCTCGAGAGTCACATCGCCTGTAGAAGAAGAGGGAGCGGATGTAGATGGAGTTGTAAAAGTTGGAGGAATCACCGTCCCAGACCGCCTTGAACATAGCTGCGCCTTGCTCCTTTTAACGGTAGCGGCGTCTATGGCACACATAACATGCAAGTGGTCAGAAACGGGAAAGGGGACAGAAAAATGGTGTAAAATCCTTGTGATAGCCAAAGGAAAGATGAGCTTATCATGGGTCGTCGTATCCCTATACACATCTATAACGGAAAGAATGAAATACGAGGGAAAATTTATGGTAAAATGCTCTAAAAGGGAAAGCAAAAATCGAGCACGGGGCTCTGTGATTGAGTTATAATGAGATAAAGGATGCAAAACAAAAGTCATAATCATGTTAATAAACCTAGGACCTTTAGCAAAGGCAATACAATGAGTGAACGGACAATCACCCCAATCAAAGGGACGCTCACAAAAAGAGGACATAAGTTCGTCTTTAGACACGGTTTTAAGACGATCACAACCAGAGTAGTCAGGATGCGCTACCCTAGGGACATGGAGCACGTCGAATACTATATCTGATGTGATCACAATGCGCGTACCTCCAACGTGAGTAGAAAAATGAGGTACTGAATAATTAAATCCATGCATTTTAGAGTAGAACTCCTGTATAAGCACGGATGGACAAGTGACCGGGATGTCATACAGTGACTCCCAACCCCTACTATGAATGACCTTGGGTAGGTCAATGTAACACCCCAAATATTTTTTTAAGCAATTTTTCCAAAGAGAATAATATCTAAATTGGACTTTATTCTTTTAATTAGTGTGGTTAAATATTTTGTGGAGGACTTATGAATACTTAAGTGATTTATGGGGCTAGATGAAATATGGGAGGAACTTTAAGGGTGGAGTGGTAATTAAACTCAAGATATTTTTGGGGCACAATGGTAATTAAGCTTTTCAACTTAAGTCAGCCCCCCCCCCCCCTTTCTTCCTCATTTCACATTAAAATCTTTCTCCCTCTTGACCGGCTTCCCCTTCTCTCTATTTCTCTATCCTTCTATTTCACCCACCCATCGAAACCTACACAAACACACTCTAGCTCCCATCTCCTTCATCATTTCTTTCCCCTCTCTAGTCGAAATCTCTCTATTAGGAAGGATTATGTCTTTATTGGTTTTCCTAATAGCTAAAACTCCATGAGATTTTGAAGTGGATTAAACCCAAGGTAAAAATCTAAGCTTTTATCTCAATTTCTTCTATGAAATTCTTTGGGTTTTACTATTTAATGATTATTATGGTGAATACTTGATGGGTTTTGGTGAATAATGGAAGATTAGAGGGTTAAGATGATTTGGGTAGCAATTGCTTTGTTTAAATCCGAAAATTTCAGTTCATTGGTGGGTTTTTGCTTTAATGGGATGATTTGGTTATAATATGGATATTTATCCTATTTTGTTTGTATTGCTCTTTGATGTTGTGGGTTTTGTTTTGGGGGTTGTTTTATGAGTTGTTGGGACATCTAAGACTTTATTTGGAGGCTATTAATTTGATGAGGTGAATTGGATGTTTTGTTTGGCAACCATGTGAGTTGAGTTTCTTGAGAAATCATATGGTTTTTGATTTATGTTGAGGATTGGGATTTAATTTTGAAAGTGATTTCCTTGCATCTTGGGAAAGATTTTGGCATTAGGTGATAGTTGATGGTATTGACTATGAAATTGTTTGATTGATATGTACATTATGCTCGTTGCGTGCCAAGTGTTTAATAAATTGCCTATATGAGTTATAGGGTTGAATTTCTTGACTTGTGTTGTGATGGTTGTCATATTAGGTTATGGGTTGTAATCTTAGTTGTTTATATGAGATTTTGGGTTTGATTCCTTATTTTTAATATGGTTTAAATCTGGTGGTTTTAATGTGAGTAAATTCTTAAATAATTTGGGCTAGTCTTACAACTATAGCAATTTTCTAAAGCTGTCATGACAGATTTGAGTCAGCCTAGATGCGTGATTTTTCATAAATCATAAAAAAATCATTTTCATCTGACGTTTCGGTGGTACATACTATACATATAAAGGCTTCTCCCTGTTTAATTTCAAGATTTTTGGATAACATTAAGTGGACCAAACGAATTTTATAATAAGAGCTGATCAGTTGGAAGTTATTTGAAAGTGTGATTAGGATGTTGAGACTTTAAGGAATTTACTCCAAGATTTTGTGGTGTGGTTTAGCTTGTAAGTCCATATGTGCTTTCTTTGTCAAGTGTTTTACTCTGGCTAATTTTATCATGGGTTGGTAGTGGCGTACGTTGTATCAAGTTGGTAAATGCACATTGTTTGCAAAAGGGAAATTAAAGGTGTTGGTTGTGTTGTAGTCCTATGAGTTTCTTGTATGCTTGTTTTGTTTCCTTTCGGGTAGGGGTACTTGTCTTGGGCTGGTCAAGCTAGGCTCTAGGGCCTTAGGTTTGATTTTTGAGGGAATCCAAGGTACTTGGTGATGGAACTAGTAACTTGATTGGTTGAATGCAGTGCCCGGTTGAGGTAAAATTGGAATGGACTACTGAGGTAAGTAGCTTCTTAATGGGATATTTTTGGAAAATAACCATGTTTCATAAATGATGTTTTTGGGTCAAACACATTTTGTAAAATTATATATGGATATATGTTTTCTTAAGAGTGTAGTGTTGTGACCCTATTAAATATTACTATATATGAAAATGCATCATATTTGGTATTACATTTGGGAAAATGCACGAATTGTTGATATGAAAAAATGAGCATCTTTTATTTAATCTTTGATAAGGAAATCGTGGATCTTATGGTATATTAGAAAATTAAAGATGCTTATCTTGTCTTGTTATGTGGGAAATTGATAGAAAATCTTTTGACAAGAATGAAGTTGAAAACCTTACAAACTTTGTGCAAGTTAGATTATTTAAGGTTTTTATGAAACTACCTGGATATAAACTATGTGTTTCAAAGTATATGTAACCTGTGAGCTTTATGTGGTTTTAACGCCATGCCATGTGTGATTTCCTGGTGATAACCCGATTTGGTTTTCGTAGTCTTTGTGACAACGAAATCAAATCCAGGTCAGTCCCCTTTTACTTTGGATGACGTGTTCTTCCTTGCTGCCCATGGGGGGAAGAGGTTCCTTGATTGTGTGTGGGTGAGGCTGCTGCCCATGGGGCCAAGAGGCCACATGCAAGAGCGGTCCTATTTGACGCACTCTCTCTATTGCCCATGGGGAGAGAGATAAACCTTGAGGGTATGGGTGAGGCTGTTGTCCATGGGGCCAAGAGTCTGCATACCAAAGAGGACAATATCATGCCAGTTGTGGATGGGTGGATCCCCTAACCGGTCTATGTGGTAGTATGGTATATTTGTGATAAAATTATCGTATGTTAGATTTTATGGCTTTGGAAATTATATTGTTAGTACTCACAGATTATAATATATAGTTTCATGATATTATTTTGAGAAACTTTGTATTTCATCATTTAATCATTCTTATTACATTATTATTGAAAAAGATCTTGCAGTATTTAGTTAGCAATTTCCCAAACTAAAACATGTTTTGCAAACTGCTTATAATCATGAAACTTGCATTTCCCCCACCACCATTAATTATGCTACTTACTGGGCTTTAGCTCATTCCACTCTCCAGCAGTTTTTCAGATAAATTTGCTATACCTCGGGCATGGAGCTTGTTTCATTGGTGGTGATTGGAGCATTATGCTAATTGAGAGATTTGTGGTATGATTGGTTGGTGACTCAACTTTCTAAATTTATTGAGGTCATAGCTAACTCTATCGGAGGTCGGGCTCTTAAGATTTGTTAGCCTTGGGCATGGTAGACATAGATTCTATTGTTGAGGTTGCCTATCCTAGGAAGGATTGTGATTTGATGTTGATCCATTTGGAATTTTGTATATATTTGGAGACATTATTTGTAATCTGTATTGTTTGTAAATGCGTTATAGAGCTCTGACTTGTAATATGGAGATTTTAGTGTGATTATTTATCCTTATCATGTATTGTGGAGAGATCAATATATTTATTTACTTCGTCAATGGAAAAAAAAAATCCCATACAGGTTCTCTTTAAGCCTCGGTTTTTCGTGCTTTGGACCCTTTTCGGTTTGGGGTGTGATAGTTATGGTATCAGAGCTTAGGTTATGATTCTACAGACTTTTGAATTAGAAAATGATAATGATCTAAGTTAGAGCATTAGGTTTTGTTATGGTAATACATTCGAGGTGGTTCTGTTGGGGTTGTTTGGGTGAGAAAGTACCTTATGTGTAATTTTGGTTGATTGTAATGGCTTGGAGTTTGTTTAGTCCTTGTTATTTCGTCATGCTATTTGTAAGTTCTTAAATCTTCATGTGTGAGGTGAACTATTGTGCTTCATATGCATTGTTCGTGTAAACTGTCGTGTTTGTTATGCATTCTTCTCAAAATTCTTGAAAGTTTTGAGTTAAATTCCTAATATTGTTTTGAGCAAACATAAATGAATCAAGTTTTCATATTTCGTGTTGATAAATTTTGAGAACTTGTTTAAAGAATTCGCTGTTAGCAAATATTGTTGGTTATGCTGACTTTAGGTGGTGCAATTGGGTCGAACCTCGCTGGCCATGAGTGACACGACTAATTGTTTACCAACTATCTTTAGCAGACTTTGACAAGTTCTATCCATGATAGATGGTTAGAGGTTTTGTTTGATCCCATTGAGCTCACATGGTGTCTAACAAACCACTAACCATCAAGTATGGTGCTATCAAGTTAATTATCTTTCTCTAAAAGTAGTTTTAAAGAAAAATGCATTTTAAACAACCTCGTTGAAATTCCTATTTGTTGAGTTTCAAGATTTTGAGTGTCTCCTTGGGATGTTCTTTGCTCTTATATGATAAAAGTACATGGATTGATCTTCCTACGATAATGCTATGATTTTTTTCACCTCAAAGAATGATGTAATTTTTTTTTTAATTTGATGCTAGTCAGGGTTTTCCCAAATCTATTTCAAATGCATGTTCTTTCCAATATGTTAAACCTCACACCAACGATTTTACGGATTTTTGGAGCTTTTTTAGAAGAAGAAAAGGGTTGGACTTTTGTCCTTATTTATTAAACAGGCATATCATTGTTTGGTTGGTCATAAGGTTCCATGCCTCTTCTGATTGTTGGTCAATTTGAACATATATTCACAGTCTTTGTGTGTGATTGCCTTATAATATTATAAAGTGAATTTTCCAACTTAGATTCAGAAACCGATTTGCACATGACTTGTGTGTAAGATTTTTTTTCTTACAAAATTTTGTTATCGTTGTAAGATAGAAAAAAAAAAAAAAAAGCCTTTATTAGATGTTTTGCAAACCTCGGGAGGGAACACTTTTTTATTAGATGTTTTGCGAACCTCGGGAGGGAACACTTTTGAATGCGAAATTGTATATTTTTATGGATTCTAAAAGTCATTTTAAAGTATTCCTCGCAAATAGTTTGTTCAAAATGGACATAATTTTGTCTTCGTGACAAATGTTAAATTTACAAATCCAAGACTTCTTCGGTTTTAACTAATAGTATTTTCTTACCACTTTGAAAAGCCTATAAGTTTAGTGGAGCATATGTGACTTATATTTATAAAAGACAATTTTAATCCTAGTTTCAAATTTTGGACCTTGTGAAATGGAAGGTTTCATGTGACTATTTTGGTTTGAAAATCATTAGCTAGCTTATGGTTATTATTCAACACCTGTGTTTGAAACTAGTCAAAGACAAAATTATATTTTCAAGGATTAAGTGGAATACTCCTATACTCTTGGTTTTAAGAATGGTTATAATTTGAAATGCCCCTTTAACTTTTATGAAGTAAAGAGGTATTAAAAAAAATTTCCCCTTGATTCTAAGTAATGGCGTATTTCTAGCTGACAACTTTTAAGCTCTAAATTGACTACCTAGTTGCTACACTTTGAAACTTGTGAATTTTACTTTGTTGATATCAGATTTTTCCACAAATTGGAAGTTTGGACATGGTTTCGTGATTGTTAGTTTCATTTCATTAGTAGCCTTTTTTATCAAAGACTATTTTAAAGGTGAATGGGTATTTTTTTTATCATATGAAGTTTTCATGATCCTCACTTTTATATAAATATCTAAAGCTAATGTTTTTTATTACTAGGTGTGGTTTCAAAAGTTTATTAATCGCATACAATTTTGAGGACGAAATTCTTTTAAGCGGGGAAGAATGTAACCCCCAAATATTTTTTTAAGCAATTTTTTCAAAGAGAATAATATCTAAATTGGACTTTATTTTTTTAATCAGTGTGGTTAAATATTTTGTGGAGGACTTATGAATACTTAAGTGATTTATGGGGCTAGATGAAATATGGGAGGAACCTTAAGGGTGGAGTGGAAATTAAACTCAAGATATTTTTGGGGCACAATGGTAATTAAGCTTTTCAACTTAAGTCACCCCCCCCCCCCTTTCTTCCTCATTTCACGTTAAAATCTTTCTCCCTCTTGATCAGCTGCCCCTTCTCTCTATTTCTCCATCCTTCTATCTCACCCACCCACCGAAACACACACAAACACACTCTAGCTCCCATCTCTAGTCGAAATCTCTCTATTAGGAAGGATTATGTCTCTATTGGTTTTCCTAGTAGCTAAAACTCCATGAGATTTTGAAGTGGATTAAACCCAAGGTAAAAATCTAAGCGTTTATCTCAATTTCTTCTATGAAATTCTTTGGGTTTTGCTATTTAATGATTATTATGGTGAATAATTGATGGGTTTTGGTGAATAATGGAAGATTAGAGGGTTAAGATGATTTGGGTAGCAATTGTTTTGTTTAAATATGAAAATTTCAGTTCATTGGTGGGTTTTTGCTTAATTGGGATGATTTGGTTATACTATGGGTATTTATCCTATTTTGTTTGTATTGCTCTTTGATGTTGTGGGTTTTGTTTTGGAGGTTGTTTTATTGAGTTGTTGGAACATCTAAGACTTTATTTGGAGGCTATTAATTTGATGAGGTGAATTGGATGTTTTGTTTGGCAACCATGTGAGTTGGGTTTCTTGAGAAATCATATGGTTTTTGATTTATGTTGAGGATTGGGATTTAATTTTGAAAGTGAGTTCCTTGCATCTTGGGAAAGATTTTGGCATTAGGTGATAGTTGATGGTATTGACTATGAAATTGTTTGATTGATATGTACATTATGCTCGTTGCGTGCCAAGTGTTTAATAAATTGCCTATATGAGTTATAGGGTTGAATTTCTCGACTTGTGTTGTGATGGTTGTCATATTAGGTTATGGGTTGTAATCTTAGTTGTTTATATGAGATTTTGGGTTTGATTCCTTATTTTTAATATGCTTTAAATCTAGTGGTTTTAATGTGAGTAAATTCTCAAATAATTTGGGCTAGTCTAACAACTATAGCAATTTTCTAAAGCTGTCATGACAGATTTGAGTCAGCTGCAATGTGTGATTTTTAATACATTATAGAAAAATCATTTTGAGCTGAATTTCCGGTGGTACATACTAGACATATAAAGGCTTCTCCCTATTTAATTTCAAGATTTTTGGATAAAACTAAGTGGACCAAACGAATTTTATAATAAGGGCTGACCTGTTGGAAGTTATCTGAAAGTGTTATTAGGATGTTGAGACTTTAAGGAATTTACTCCAAGATTTTGTGGTGTGGTTTAGCTTGTAAGTCCATATGTGCTTTCTTTGACAAGTATTTTACTTTGGCTAATTTTATCATGGGTTGGTAGTGATGTACGTTGTTCCAAGTTGGTAAATGCACATTGTTTGCAAAAGGGAAATTAAAGGCGTTGGTTGTGTTGTAGTCCTATGAGTTTCTTGTATGCTTGTTTGGTTCCCTTTTGGGTAGGGGCACATGTCTTGGGCTGGTCAAGCTAGGCTTTAGGGCCTTAGGTTTGATTTTTGAGGGAATCCTTTTCGATTTATGGAGACAAATTTGATAGCGTAATTTTTGTAGTCGGCCTTGTTGTTAATAGGCTTGATACTTGTGTTTCTAGGTTCCAAGGTACTTGGTGATGGAACTAGTAACTTGATTGGTTGAATGCAGTGCCCGGTTGAGGTAAATTTGGAATGGACTACTGAGGTAAGTAGCTTCTTAATGGGATATTTTTGGAAAATAATCATGTTTCATAAATGATGTTTTTGGGTCAAACACATTTTGGAAAATTATATATGGATATATGTTTTCTTAAAAGTGTAGTGTTGTGACCCTATTATATATTACTATATATGAAAATGCATCATATTTGGTATTGCATTTGGGGAAATGCCTGAATTGTTGATATGGAAAAATGAGCATCTTTTATTTAATCTTAGATAAGGAAATCGTGGATATTATGGTATATTAGAAAATTAAAGATGCTTATCTTGTCTTGTTATGTGTGAAATTGATAGAAAATCTTATGACAAGAATGAAGTTGAAAACCTTACAACCTTTGTGCTAGTTAGATTATTTAAGGTTTTTCTAAAACTACCTGGATATAAACTATGTGTTTCAAAGTATATGTAACCTGTGAGTTTTATGTGGTTTTAACACCATGCCATGTGTGATTTTCAGGTGATCACCCGATTTGGTTTTCATAGTCTTTGTGACAACGGAATCAAATCCTAGTCAGTGCCCTTTCACTTTGGATGACGCGTTCTTCCCTACTGTCCATGGGGAGAAGAGATTTCTTGATTGTGTGTGGGTGAGGCTGCTGCCCATGGGGCCAAGAGACCACATGCAAGAGAGGTCCTATTTAACGCGCTCTCTCTGCTGGCCATGGGGAGAGAGAAAAACCTTGAGGGTATGGGTGAGGCTGCTATCCATGGGGCCAAGAGTCTGGATACTAAAGAGGACAATATCGTGCCAGTTGTGGATGGGTGGATCCCCTGACTGGTCTATGTGGTAGTATGGTATATTTGTGATAAAATTATCGTATGTTAGATTTTATGGCTTTGGAAATTATATTGTTAGTGCTCACAGATTATAATATATAGTTTCATGGTATTATTTTGAGAAACTTTGTGTTTCATCATTTAATAATTCTTATTACATTATTATTGAAAAAGATCTTGCAGTATTCAATTAGCAATTTCCCAAACTAAAACATTTTTTGCAAACTGGTTATAGTCATGAAACTTGCATTTCCCCCACCCCCATTAATTATGCTACTTACTGGGCTTTAGCTCATTCCACTCTCCACCAGTTTTTCAGATAAATTTTCTATACCTCGGGCATGGAGCTTGTTTCATTGGTGGTGATTGGAGCATTATGCTAATTGAGAGATTTATGCTATGATTGGTTGGTGACTCAACTTTCTTAATTTATTGAGGCTATAGCTAATTCTATTGGAGGTCGGGCTCTTGAGATTTGTTAGCCTTGGGCATGGTAGACATAGATTCTATCGTTGAGGTTGCCTATCCTCGGAAGGATTGTGATTTGATGTTGATCCATTTGGAATTTCGTATATATTTGGAGACATTATTTGTAATCTGTATTGTTTGTAAATGTGTTATAGAGCTCCGACTTGTAATATGGAGATTTTAGTGTGATTATTTATCCTTATCATGTATTGTGGAGAGATCAATATATTTATTTACTTTGTCAATGGAAAAAAAAATCCCATACAGGTTCTCTTGAAGCCTTGGTTTTTCATGCTTTGGACCCTTTTCGGTTTTGGGCGTGACAGTTAGTGTCGGAGAAGTCCAACAAAATTACTTGGCGTTCCGAATGAATGCCTCGTCTAGAAAAGTTCTCCGAAAAGTCCTTGTGGGATTTGTCATCATAGAACCGAATATGAGAGGGGGTAGGATTGGAAGAGGTAGATGCCCTGGAATGAAAAGGGTTCTAGGACAGAGTAGATTTCATTTAGGTGCCATAAAGCAACTAACCGAAAGAACGAGAGAGAGAGAGAGAGAGAGAGACGTAGAAAAGCACCAATCATAATCAATATATTAGAATATAGAGAATGTATGGTATGTATGCATGAAAATGCATGAGCATGTGATATGCAATAGTAAATACATCGTGGGCTTAGCTCAATCCAAGCCTACCAGCACACGATCATTACAACATGGTAAACACACATCTGAGATGCATGAAACATTGTTATAATGCAAATGTGATGCAATGCATGATGATTTAAAACCATTTAAGCAAGACCCATCCCAAAAATTTCACAAAGCTTCATCAATTTTGAAAAACCCCAAAATTTCTCAAAAATCCCAAAAGTTAGGTCAGAATGTATGAAATTCATGATAGATGAGAGAAACGAGATCTTACCAGAAGAAGAAAGATCAATCTAGGCCGAAAAACCTTTGGGAAAGAAGTCTGGAGTGAGAGAAAGAAGCTTTGGGAGGTGAGGAGTCGATAGGAGTCAAGAGAGATCGAGAGAAGTGAACCTGAAAACGAGAGGACCCTATATATAGAACCCTTTAATTCTCGACAGATTGAGAGGTGTTGAGCTTTAAAGGCATGAAGAAATCCAACTATCGAGCAGCTGTCCAGAGGTGTCCATAGCCAAAATGGGCTCGATGGATCAAGGAGCTATCGAGCATCTATCGAGGAGATAGAAATTTTCTCGATGGATCGAGGAGCTATTGAGAAGGTATCGAGATTGCGATAAAAAGAAGTTGAAGAGCTCAATAGATGGGGACTATCACCTTCGAGGCATATCTTATAACTCTCACATCTCCTAGAATACATGCTTGCAATCATGTTTTAAAGCATTTTGTTTCTTTCACTTTAATTTTTATTTTCATATTTTTCTTTTATTAAGCATATCATGCATAGGCATACAAGAGAGAGAAAAGAAATACCCAATTATGTTAAGCTTTTTGACATTGCACTTTTGCTATGCCGAAGCATACCAATGTCATTTCATGATTGTTGGGAAACAGTGGTGAGATGGTTATTTATGCCTTTCTCTTAGGATTTTTTAGTCATTCCCGTCAAAAAGAGTGATACAAGTGTTAAGTACAAGAGATAACTTAATCTTACTCATCACAAACACGAGCCACAAAGCTCACTTGCTTAGTTGTGCATAGAGATGCTCATCTAAGCTACAAGAGATACAAAGTTTAGAAAATTTTGTTTCATTGGCCATTCAAGGTACACAAGTACCAATGTACATAAACACACACTGTTTTTGTATTTTTCTGATTTTTCAAATTTTTTTGAATGAAAAACAAAATAAAAACAAAATTGAAAAAACAACCAAACAAAAACATGTCAAATAAAGCAATGCATAAAAACTAGACTGTCTCAAAATAAGAAAGCAAAACACACAAGTAATACAAACCCAACAAAAAAAAAGAGAGAGAAAAGTGACTGAATCACTTAGAGCATTTTTCCTTCCACACCTTGGAAGAGGCTTTCCTTTTGGCGAACCCTTGAACCTGCGAAACCGTTCAAGTTCATAAGGAACATGAGGGCCTTGAGGAGTTCTCCAAGAGGAGCAAGAGAGGATGGAAACTAACTCAGGTTTCCTGCTGAGACCATTCTGTTGCTCTGGTGAGTGGCTTGCCACTTGTAGCAATTTGGTCGAGTGTGTTTAGCTGCTCCACAGTGATGACAGGGATGATGCTTCTTCTCTTTGTACTTTTGAGCATTACTGTTCTTAGCCCTAGGGTTTTTGGTTTCTTTCTTAGCAAGCTTAGGGGGTGCTCCTAAGATAGATTTATCTTTGTCTAGGTTCTCACTAGCTGTCACATTTTTAGTATCATTATTCTCAAATTCAATATTATTATCAGGAGAAACAAAAATAGTAGTACTAGAAGAAGCAATATTAGGAGAAGAGAAATCATACCCTAAACCGGTTTGATCGGAGGCAAATTTTTGCACACTGAGCATCTCATCAAGCTTTGCACTTGAGGTCCTTTCCAACTGAGCTCTAACATGGAAAAATTCTGCCTCAAGCTTCTTGGTCTTCTCAACCAAGAAATTATTTTCAAACCTCAGTGCTCCAATGGTCTGATTGGCTTCATCAAACTTGGTGGAGAGTTGTCCTCGTTCAAGCTCCACATCACTGAGCTTCATGGTGGCCAACCTATACAACTTCTCATGCTTTTCAAAGACTTTATATAACTTTGCATAGGTAGTGTGGATGTCATCTTATTCATCCATCTTCTCAAATTTTGATTCCACCAAGTTTTCTTCTTCATCCACATATTCTACAATCCCTTCAGTAGGATTGATAGTGGCGGTGAAGGCATTTAGGATTCCGTCATCTTCATTATCGGAATCATCCTTAGGTTCGGTGTCGCTCAAGGTAGCAGTAAGTGCCTTGCTCTTCCCAATGGAATTGAGATAAGCAAGGCATTCTTGTTTCATGTGACCAAATCCTTGACACTCGAATCACTTGGGTCCTGAGGAAATAGTGTACTGACCGCCATCCTTAGCATTACTTAAAGAATTTGAGCAAAACCTTCGATAAGATTGAATACACTATCATCCCTAAATCTCAGAATCAATTTGTAGATGCCTTGGATACTTTAGCCTCAATGGTTGAAATACCCAAGGGAGTACGGACACAGCCTTAGAAATTGAACAAAGTTATGAGTTGGTGCACAATAGCTAGCAGAGTCTTCAATCATGGCTATAAAGGCAAAAGGGGTTCCTCAGTATTATGACATCATGAAATTCCTATAAGAGAAAATGTTAGTCAATTAGGATGATGGCAATGAAATACATACTATATGGAGGTCTACTCCATAGGACATCCTATAATGGTGTGCACCTTCGTTGTCTAAAGAACGAAGAAGCCGAAAGAGCCATGGAAGAAGTCCATCAAGGGATTTGTGGTCCTTACATGGATGGGAGGATGTTGGCTAAGAAGATTCTAAGGATGGGATACTATTGGAATATAATGGAAGTTGATTGTGTAGACTTTATGAAGAGTTGCCACTACTGCCAAATACATGCCAACTTGAACCATGTACAACCTAGTGAGCTATACAGCATGACCTCTCCAGGGCCTTTCTCAGTATGGGACATAGATATGATTGGAATGATAGCCTCCAAGGCCTCAAATGGGCACAAGTACATCTGATAGGCCAAAAATTTATTGACCCTTTGTGATGGATTAATTGATTAGTTTGCCAAGTTTAATTAATTAATCAAATTAACATGCAATATATGTGGCAGCACAAACAAATCACCAACTAAATAAATATGCAACGGAAAATAAAT